>NC_073232.2:62082424-62385454 GCF_029281585.2 Gorilla gorilla gorilla | reverse complement strand
GCTGGAGTCCTGTATTGAGTATGTAGTAAAGAAATATTTAAATAATGACAAGAACTTTAGTTTGACACTTCTGCAGATGACAAATATATTATCGGTGTTAAAAAATTCTATCAAATCTCTTCAGACAATAACGAGTGTTAATGTTACGGTATACATCTGATTTTTATACTTTATTTCTACTAATAATTGACAAATCTGTTTTTTACATCTATCCTGAGTAAGGTTACTCTCATTTCTTCGAAATCCAGATAATTAAAAACATAATATATATTTTATAAATTAAATTGTATACAAAAATCTAAATTATGTCACAAATTGGGTGAAATTTACCAACAGCTCTTGCACTTAAGAAGATTATCACAGAGAAAAAAGGTCATACAATTATTTATTTTTAAAAACATTGAACATTTGAGTAAGCAAACGAAAGTTCTCATTCTACACAAATGAATCATCTTACCGACACAGGAATAACTTCCAACAAAATTAACCAAGCAACATATCATACTTCCCATGCCATGCTAAGAGGACAGCAGACAAACTAGATCTGGAAAAACTAAATTGCTTTTATGATTAAGTTAAATCCATTATTAATCACTTACTAATCACTGATTAATTAAAATCAATTACTAAATTAACTGTTAAATTATTACAACGTTGAGAAAAAAGTCATCTTTCCACTTCATCCCAAAGCATGTGGATAATTTCCTTATTTGCCTTCATCTGGCAGAATCTTAGTTTGTCAATTTTTAGGGCAAATGCCATTTTGCTTTTAACAGTAATAAGATGGTAATAGTGTAAGCAACAACTCTTTAACCACTCACTCCTTACTGGCAGCTCAACTTTTCCGAGTGCCTTCCCATAGCAGTTAAGATTGCATAAGGTCAAATTTCCCTTTTGTTAAATAAAGGTTTGTCACATCAAGGTAATTAGAACTATTGTGAGCATTGCAAGTTTTATTCTGCTTGCTCATCACCTGGGAATATATAAAAATTCTATCATTATTCTTTAGTGAAATCTGAGTGATTTCTATATTTCCACATAAGAAAGTTACATTCATTGAGGACTTCTGGGAAGTCACTGTTACGAGGTAACATTCCAGGAAACCTTTTGTCTATATTCCCATTAAAATACACATTAATAATAGTAACAACTACCATTGCTGAAATGCTTACTATGTACCTAGCATTGTGATACATTCTTAGCCTCCATTACTTACTCTTTATAATAATCCTTTGACATGATGAAATTGAAACTCATGGAGATTGAATTGCCTGAAGACACATAGCTGGAATCTGGGAGACCTGGGATATTAACTTAATTGTGTGTAATTCCAAAGGCCACGTTCTTAACTATTATTCTGTCTTGTAACTCTTGAATACACAGAAGTAAAAAATCTTTTCAACAGTTATGTCAATTAATAAGAACCAATCATATTCAAAATTCTAATTTCCATTTATAAAAATGCAATGTCAATAAACAGATAATTTTAAAACATTGCATAAAAATGAGTTTATTATATTATTAAGTAACAGATTTTGGACCATTCATCCTGTTTAAAAACGGTAAGTCTGAAAACACACTAATAATGAGGGAAAGTCTACCAACATTTAGTCTCCCTTTTCACTGTATGCAAACAGATAACAGAGGTAGACTTCTGCCTACCCTACATTGTTCATACAGCAGGAATAAGAAGAGGCGCTTCTGCCTAGACACTGGGCAGAATGCAACTGCCCCTAGAAATTCGCTCTACTGGCATCTGACTTCAAGTTCAAATAAGTGAGATCATATTTCTGGTGCTGAAACAAGTCACCAAGCAGCCTTTTGCATTCCTGTATGTATGTTGTGAAATGTAATTAAGGTAACAAATGATCGTGTCTTTAGTTAAAATTTTGATGTTTTCAATTATCAATTTTGGACATTCATTTTTATTTGTATAAAATATGGCAATGATATTATTTAACTGTTGAATTTTCTTTGTTGCCCTTAAATTTATGCCCAAGGTAATTGTCTCATTCACTTCACTTTAGCAGCAGCCCTGAAATTTATCATCAAAATCATTACATTTCTGAGAGTAAAAAGTAATGATGATAATGATGGGACAATAGAAGTAAGCTGGGGTTTTCCAGGAGGAACGTGGGGAAAGTGAGATGAAGGACCTCCCTGAATATACTATGCCTAGTGAGAAAAACTAATTCAATTCCCTCACAGTGGGAGAAAAAAGTGAATAGGAGAAAAAAAATATTATTTAAAGGTGCCAAAACTCTATGAGAAGCCATCAAAAATTTCATCCTAAATATGTCTCTAATAAGTGCCCTAATAATTTTAGGAGATGACTAGGAAACAATAAAAACCCAGGACTGTTCATCCTGCCCAGTTCGTTCCTTTTAGCAAAGACCCAATGTTAAGACCAATCTTGTGGTCCCCAATATTTTAATGTACATTTTTGCACCACAGAGAACAGAAGGGAAGTAACAACTTGATAAATAATCCAGGGAAAATAGCCTTCCCTTAAGCTTGAAGTCTGAGAATGTAATGAAAATAAACAGAATATGTGATTTATCTAGAAACAGGCATGGTGAATCACTTTTTATTAAAAAAAAGTTTCAGAGAAGAAAATAGCACTAGAGATCTTGGACCTTTTGAATAATTGTTTGCTCTAAAAAAGAGGAATGGTCAATATTCTAAAAATCTACATGGAATTCTTTCCTCAGAAATGGATTTGCTTCTGGAAACTGAAGAAGCTTTTAGAAACGTGTATTTCAGTTCAGCAATAGTTTAAAGAGGGTATACCTTCGATGAAACAAAAGCAGGCCAAGATGAAAAATAAGGTATAAGAAGAAATTGTGGAAAAATTAAACATTCACATATCATATTAAATATCCACATAATAATCCTAACTGAATATAATGGATTTTAAAACAGCTTTTTGGAGGAGTAATATTTTTTTTGAGGATAAAGCATAGATGAAAGATAGACAAATACCTAGCAACGTTGAGGTCTCTGATTTGGTTTCTTCCCATTTCTGCATTTGGATTTCTTAGGACATTCATATACCCATAAGAAATTTCCATTTGATTAAAATTTTTCAAGACACTTTCCTCTCAGTGACACGTAGGAGTTGAAATTAATGTAAATGAACACTGCATATGTGGAGTAAAATGTGTACTTTTCTAACAGAGTAGTGCTAGAAAGTTAAAACTTTCCCTCCATTTGGTTTTCTAAAATTTATCAAAAATAGCCTTTATATTGAACCACAGGCTCAAACCAAATGATAAAATTGGATCATTATTCATTCATTTTTGTAACTCTTAGTTGAGCAGTTAAATGTAGCTTAAAGGGAATTGGTCCTGGTCTTTTTTAGTGAACTTTGGAGTGTTTTGTTAACTAATGATCTTGGAAGTTTTTTGTATCCTGTGAGAATCAGGTTGTGCTGGAGGACAGAGCAGAAAGCAAGACTAATGATTCTAGTCTATCTGGACTTTTAATCAGTAGAGCTTATGTTATCCTTCTCCCTACACATGATAGATAGGGAGCTGAAATACAAAGACAAGATAACTTCTACTATGCTTTTATTAGAAAATTTTCTGAAAAAATACTGAGAATTCGATTTGAGGAAAAATCTACTCAGTACATCTGAAAGCTGTTTAAGGTTTCTAAATTTTCTCTCAAAATGTCTTACACACTGTCAACTTTACACAGACTTAAGTTTCCAGGATTATTACATTTGGGAAATTTTGTAAGCAATAGTTATTTAGCTGCAGAAGTATAGCTATATAAAAAATAGATCAATTAGAATAAATGGTGAGAGGACGAGTAAGGTAAGGAATTGTATTTTCATGAGATATTCTTAGTTATTGGCATATCATTGATCTGGAGCTAAGAATACTTGTAACATGTTACAATATAAGCAGTGACTTTGAAATAATATTAAAATGCTTGTGTAGACAAAAATAATATTCAACAACTTCCTTAGAAACTAAATTGAGGGCTGTTTCTAAGTCAAGCCCTGAAGAAGCTATTTGAATTACTTCATAATATAAAGACTGCCTTAATATTATTCAGTGACTCAAGAGAGAATCTGGCTTTTCAGATTCTGTAATCTTTCTAAGAATGTAGGATTATGTTAGGTTTGTCTTAGAGTAGGCTGCCTTTCTAACCCATGTATGCTAAATTTCAGTCATTCATGTAGCCATCATTTCATACCATCTATTATATTCTGTTATTTAGTTCACGAAATATTTGAATCAACTCATTTACTTAGGTACTTTATTGTTAAAAGGAGATAGTATATCAATATGTAAATTATTGTTTTGATATAAATATTTTACTATAATTATATATCTTACAATGTAAAAAGATAGCTATTAATATTAAAAATTCTCTGTGCTACAACAACAAAAATCAGCTCATTTTGACCATTGGTATATGTATTACATTTCACAAAATGCAATATACTCAGAAGTTAATGCACATAAACATATTTGCTACATCTAAAAAGTCAGGAGAATGTAAGATATTAAGAGTATGCAGCAGTAGACATTTGTGAAATTTTTTAAGCAAGTTATTTAGCTTCAGAAGTATAAGCAGAGGAAAGGACGTCATTTAAAATAAATGGTGAGAGTATTAGTAATGTAAAGAATTGGATTTTTATGACACATTCTTAGTAAATATTGCAATTTACAACGTTTACTTTTAATCAGTATTTAAGTAACTCTCCAGATTTTTGATTTGCATATCTGTGAACTAGTAATAGTCTTATGAATATCATTTAGTTATAATGATATCTATATGCAAATTGGTTGTACCAAACATGGCTATTCACAGGACATGATTTTATAAATATTTTATTGGTGTCTCATTAATGAAACATTTTCAAAATTATCTCAAGCTCTGCTTTGATAGTTCAGAACTTCTTTAAAACAGGATTATTAAATGATCTGGAAATATTAGCCTATCATTTAATAGGAAAAAAATATATTCAAGCATAGTGACTTCAATAAGAAAACAAGCATTATTTTTCTAGCCAGATATAAACTTGACTTTACATCAGAACACTTATATAGATGCCACTTTACACTTCAAGGTGTAAAAGAGGCATAGAAGGATGGTCTTAATGGTCTTCTCTAACATGAGATATAGAAGATTGTAAGTTCACCAAATAATTAAGTTACTATGCATTTCACATATATTCAACTTTAAAATAATACTTCGATTATATGAATATAACCAAAAGATCACTAAATTACATTAAAAACGAAATGGAGGCCTTGTTACTTACAAAAGTAAGTAGAAAGTGATGTTAAAATTTGAGGCTGATTTCTTTGCCGAGACTGAGTACATGTGAAAAAGGAAAAATATTGCTTAGCTATCAGCTCCTTTGTACAGCAGGATGGGATAAAAGGCTATTTATAAATAAATGAGAATAATCTCTACTTCATCCAAGAATAGGATAGAATTAGAATTTTTATTAGATGGAAATCACTATTTTTGGAAACGAGATGATGTGTCCACTTGAAAAATCAACACGACTTAAAGGACATAGCTAGTTACAGTATCGTCCCCCTTATGGGTGAAATTATAAATTTATAAATGTATATATATTATAAATTAAAAATACACAGACTAGAGTAAAACAAAAAAAGAGATAAAAAATGATTTTCTATCGATCGAACACAGGTAATCTTACCTATGTTAGAAACCCACCAATACACTTTAAGAAAAGTTAAAATATCATACAAATACTTTGATATAAAAAAGAGAATAAGTAACAAAGTTGGAGGCACCATTTTATGAAACCTTTAGGCAGTCTAGAGATGTGTCATTTTAAATTTATATTCTTATTGGCTTCATTTAAAATATCCAGGAAATAAGCTGCTTGCTTTCTTATTCACAATTATATTTTTATCTGCAGCCTTGATACATTTTGTTCACTTCTCAGCAGTCTGTATATCTTCAGAGAATTAACTGAAAAAAAACCATGAGAGAATCAGGATATGAGAAATCTAAGAAAGTTACATGAGTTTTCTGTTGCCTTCTGTATCGCCATGGAAATTAGTTAGAATGCAAATAACATTTTAGATTATTATATTGAGTCATTCTACTTGACTAATCTGTTTTTCCTAAAGATTTTATGCCTGTGTGAAAAAATAAGAATAATTCTGTATAATTTTCATCAATATGATTTACTCTTTATTATTCAAGGTTCAATGTTAAATATTCAATTATTCAATTGTTCAATGTTATTTTCTCACACATATAATTTGAAAAAAGTTTCCATTTTCTCATATTTGATATTATATAATTTGAGGATTATCTCAAGATGACTTACTATTTTTATTCTCTATTAAGAGAAAAAATCCATCTTTAGAGATCAGTAACTTTGTTTTCACTTCCAGATTTTCTAAACAAATATAAGCAAAATAAAATGTTGTTTCTTTTTATTTTTGTTCCTTGTAAGAGTAACTTAGAAGACTGATAGTAGTTCTACATCCTAACTTAAAAGTATTAACTTCTGAATACGTATACAATTATATGATAGAGCCAGAGATAGCTTACAATTCACACATTTATAAACTATTTAAAAACATTGACTAGGTGAAAGACACTATATGTTTCATAGAAACAATACAGTGACGAAGCAGACACACACACTATCCTTAACAAGCTTACCAGCAAGTATGGTAGATAAAAATAATAAAACAATCAGTGAGCAATAGCACCATTGCGATTCTGCTCAAAGTAGGTGTAAAATGGTAAGCTATCTAAATCTGAAGAGAAAAATCAAGTATGACAGGAAGAGTTGTATTTTTCACTTGATAAGGGTACACCTTTGTCCTAAGTGGTACCAGGAGAGGGTGAGGAAAATTTTAGAAGAAGACTGTTATAGTTTGGCTCTGTGTTCTCACCTAAATCTCATGTCAAATTATAATCCTTAGTGTTGGAAGTGGGGTTGACAGGAAGTTGATTGGATCATAGGGATGGTTTCTAATGGTTTAGCACCATAGTGGTGTCTCATGATAGAGTTCTCATGAGATCTGGTTGTTTAAAAATGTGTAGCACCTCCCCCTTCACTCTCTCTTCCTCCTGCTCCCACCACCTAAGACTTACTTGTTTCCCCTTTGCCTTCTGCCATGATTGTAAAGTTCCTGAGGCCTCCCCAGAAGCAGAAGGCTGTGTAGCCCACAGAATCATGAGCTGATTAAACCTCTTTTCTTTATAAATTAGCCATTCTCAGGTATGTCTTTATAGCAGAGCAAGAATGAACTAATACAGAAAATTAATACGAGAAAGTGGGGCATTGATATAAAGATACCTGAAAATGTGGAAGCAACTTTGGAACTGGGTAATGCACAGAGGTTGGAACAGTTTGGAGAGCTCAGAAGAAGGAAGGAAGATGAGGGAAAGTTTGGAACTTCTTAGAGATTTGTTGAATGGTTGTGAACAAAATGCTGACAGTGATATGGACAGTGAAGTCCAGGCTGAGCTGGTCTCTGATAGAGATGAGGAACTTATTGGGAACTGGAGTAAAGTTCAATCTTGCTATGCTTTAACAAAGAGACTGGCAGCATTGTGTCCCTGCTTTAGGGATCTGTGGAACTTTGAACTTGAGAGTGATTATTTACAGTATCTGGCAGAAGAAATTTCTAAGCAGCAAAGCATTCAAGGGGTGGCCTGGCTGCTTCCAACAGCATATGGCCATATGTGTGAGCAAAGAGATGTACTGAAACTGGAACTTAAATTTAAAAGGAAAGCAAAGCATAAAAGTTTAGAAAATTTGTAGACTGACCATGTGGTAGAAAAGGAAAACCCATTTTCTGGGGAGAAATTCAACCTGGCTGCAGAAATTTGCACAAGTAAAAAGAAGCCAAATATTAATGGCCAAGACAATGAGAAAAATGCCTTGAAGGCATTTCAGATAACTTTGTGGCAGCCCCTCCCATCACAGGCCTGGAGATCTAGGAGAGAAGAATGGTTTTGTGGGTTGGGCAAGGCCCTGCTGTTCTGTGCAACCTTGGGACACTGCTCCCTGTGTCCTAACTGCTCCAGCTCCAGTCATGGCTAAAAGGGCCCCAGATTTGTCTCAGGCTTCTGGTCCAGAGGGTGCCAGCCATAAACCTTGGGGACATCTATGTGATATTAAGCCTGTAGGTACACAGAGGGCAAGAGACGAGGCTTGGGAGCCTACACTTAGATTTCAGAGGATGTATGGAAAGGCCTGAATGTCCAGGCAGAAGTCTGCTGCAGGAGTAGAACTAGGGCAGTGCAGATGGGAAATGTGGGGTTGGAACCCCCGCACAGAGTCCCTGCTGGGGCAATGGCTAGTGAAGCTGTGAGAAGAGGGCCACTGTCATGTTTTTCCTGATCATTTGGATGTCTATCTCTGTATCTGTTTCAGAAGGTGACAATCACAGTATATTTTGAGATTAAGATCATTAAACACATGTTTTTCAATCAGTTAAACTCATAAAGAAAGCATATATTATCACTGACAATATTCAGCTTTTTATATATTTACCTATCAATTCTGAAATATCTCAAAGGCCAACTATATTTGATAGTCCTGAACATATTTTTGGGAAAAAAAAATCGTATCTTTTTATATTCCTTTTGAAATTATTTCTGTTTGAAAGAATAATTTTTATATAGTAATCTATGTTGAAAAGAGGCTGCATTATCATGTTAAAATCCAAAGGTCAGACATCTGTGAAAATTGCACAATTTGCTAAAAACCAAAAAGCTGAGAAAATTTATTCTGCATCATCTCAATATAAACTGTAGATCAAATATGATTTGGATTGACAATGGTAAAAATGAATTGTGTTCCACTTAACATCTAAAATATCAGAGTTGGTTATGCTCTGAATTGTATGTGGACTAACATTAAGCTAGCCAAGAATTTTCTTGGTGTTCTTATCTTCTATATGTGTCTCTTGAATTTCAGATGATCTGACATTTATACCTTCAAGGAAAGCGCTAAATGTTTTTCACATTCGTTATAGCTAGTGATTACTTATTTGGATATTCATTTTTTTCTGTAAATATATTTACTTTGTGAGTCAACCAATCTACTTCAAATATAATTTTAAGTAATTTATTCTTACTATGTGGTTATGCATTAGGGAATATATTTGAAGCAGTCTGCGTATTGAGAAGTATTTTAGAAGAGGAGACAGACAATTCATTTTTTTCCTTGGAATCAAGAACATTCACACAAATAAAAATTATAGCTATCATTTATTCATGGCCTACTTTGTGCCAAACACTTTATGTACATATATGCTTAGCCTCACTAAGTAGTTGCAAAAATTCACTAAACTGTCTTAATTTGCAATGATCATTTTATAATGAAAGTTTAATAAAATGTTTTCTACAAAAGTTCATTTTGAGAAAAAAGAAAATGGTCAAAAGTAATATTTTTGTTGCTACCGTAATCAGTTTTGGTCTATATACTTTCCCAATGCATGAGCATCTAAAGCATTGCAACTTATTCATTTTCATATTACCCAAATATTTTAACACAAAATCTACTTATCAAGAATTGTGAAGGTCAAGTGTGGGAGGAGGGAGAGAAACAGAAAAAGATAACTATTGAGTTCTAGGCTTAGTACCTGGGTGACAGAATAATATGTACATCAAACCTCCGTGACAGGAGTTTATATAATAAACCTGTACATGTATCCCTGGGCCCCAAATAAAAGTCAAAAAATATATTATTTGTTAAAACCTAACTCTAATATACCTGCTGCAACAAAAACTACAGCTCTTGAAGATTTGAATGAATCCACAATCAATATCCTAAGAGTTAGTTTTCTCTGAAGTAATAGTCATATAATATACAGGCGTCAAACATAGTTTCAGTGGAGAATATTAAATAACTAACTGAATGTTTCCCTTGAGTGAATACTAATCAAAGATTCAGTCCCAAACTACAGTAAAACGACAGCTATCAAATTATTTATGTATTCTCAAATAAAAAAGGTCTCAGAATGCATTAAAGTATGTGACTTCTAAGTATGGCATTTGTACGTGAAAATCTCATAAAGCATAGCCACTTCTACCCTTTCTGATATCCTTTAAAAAATGATTATTTTCTTATAGTTTGTGTAATAGAAACGTCTGAAATAAATTTAGTCATATTTTGTAGTTATATAATCTATGCTGTTAAAAGAATTATATGTAAGTATATACTACATATGTATAACATGTGGGATTATACATATTTGTTTTGCTTTTTTTCTCATTTCCATAGATGGAACAATAATTAGGACCTTCCAGTCCCTACAATAAACATCTTATGTATCATCTTGAAAATAAGGTTCTTGATATTTCAGTTAAAAAGAAAAAACAACAGAAATGCTTAATGTTTAGATCTTGTTACATCTGTCAAAGACAACTCATTCCAGGAAAAAAAAATTAGAAACAATTTTGTTAATGGATCTTTATGCTTGGGAGCTTCTGGGAAGTATTTGCCCAGCCTTTGGTAAGTGCTCTGTGGAGAACATAGCAAGAAATCAATTTTATGAAAGCAGCTAGCATCAGTCTCTCTTTCTCTCACTGTTTTTCTCTCTCTTTTTTGTTTTTAACATTTTAATAAGAATTTATTATATACATTTCAGTTGTACAACATAATGTTTTGGTCTATGTATACATATTGAAATGATGACTATATCTAAGCCAATTAATGTATACATAATCTCACATAGTTATCTTTTAATGTAACAGTACCTAAATGTGTTCTTTTAGCAAATTTTCAGTATAAAATATAATATTATGACCTATCTCAGTGGTCCCCAACCTTTTTGGCATCAGGGACTGGTTCCCTGTAAGACAATTTTTCCACAGACTGGGGGTGTGGGGTGGGAGGATGGTTTCAGGATGATTCAAACACATTACATTTACTGTACACTTTATTTCTATTATTATTATATTGTAATAGATAATGAAATAATTATACAACTCACCACAATATAGATTCAGTGGGATCCCTGAGCTTGTTGTCCTGCAACTAGACAGTCCCATCTGGGGATGATGAGTGACAGTAACAGCCGAAGTGTGTTGCCTATGATTAGCTTACTCTGTAATGTCATTTTGGTTGCTGTCGCTGCAGAAAACCCTGCTTCACAAAGATAGGATGTTGGAAATGGAAGCGGGCCTTCCACTGCTTTTGTGGCAATCTCAGGATATTTCACCTTGACTTTAATCCAAAACGTTTGGAGATTTGAAGTTGTCTCAAACATACTTTTAAGGCCACTGTCATTTGTGATCTCAAGCTGTTGATCCTCTTCTAACACAGACGAAGTTGATTCACCTGGCTTATTCACAAATGGGTCATGGGTCCATTCCTTCCCAGTTTGGGGGTCTTTTGTGGTTGGGAAGTAATGCTCAAACTCTTTGGAAAACTGAGATAGGTGATTATGAACAAGCTGGGAGAAAGGAGGCCCTGGCTAAGTCTCTTTCAAAACTCTGCTAATGTTTGAAACATGTCAGAAATTCCAGTGTTCACTCATCACCCCCATAATTCCAGTTGGGCTTTGAATGCAGCCACTTTTTTGCCAACTTGAACACAGTCATCATTATCCTCTGAAGTGACAGATTGAGTTTATTCAGTTGATTGAATATGTCACATAACTAAGCAAGTTTTGCTACTGATTCTGTGTCACTGACATTTGCTGCCAGTGATAACTGTTTATCTAAAAGAAATCTCTGGAGTGGCTCTCGTAATTCAAAAACTCTGGACAGTGGTCTACCTTTAGAAAGGCATCTCACTTCAGTGTATGGGAAGACGTGTGTGCTCTGCGCCCATCTTCTCACCAAGCTGCACAAACAGACTTGAGTTAAGGATCAACCATTTAATGTGGTTGATCATTTTAATCACATCCTGCAAAAGTGTTGTTAAGTTCAGGTGACATTTTTCAGCTAGCCAGCAGTTCTCTATAGATGACACATTGCATAGACTCACATTCAGAAGCTACTTCTTTGACTCAAGTAGTAAAAGCAGAAAGCTGTCCAGTCATGGCAGCCACTTCCTCCATGAATATATCAACACAAAATGACTAGTTCTGTTTTCCTGATAAGTAATTATTCAAAGACTTGAATTATTCTCCTGAAAAATATATTGCACAGAAATAACATTGTTTCCTTGTCAACATCAGTAGACCCAGCAACCTGGATTGTGTACCATGGTGACTTATTAATCCTCTCTAGCAATTTTGCCTCAGTATCCTCTTGTCTGTCTATGATGCTAGGGGAAAGAGGAACATGTACCACTTTTTGAACTGCTGTCTCTCCTAAAAGTTTATGACAAATGTCCTTAGCAGCAGGCAGGATCAACTCTTCACCAATAGTAAAGAGCTTCTTAGCTTTAGCAATACAGTTAGCCACTAAGAAGGATGCTCTCAGTGCAGACACATTTGATAAAGTGGTAGCCTTCAATAACGGTTTCTGTTCTTCATGTTCACATATTTTGTTTTGAAAAACTCCAACATTTTGTCTTTTAATGCAGGGTGCTTAGTCTCCGCGTGATGAAGCAGTTTTAAAGGTTTCATGGCTTCATTGGATAGCTGGTCACCACATATTATACAAAGTGGGCTTGGAGAATGTGAATCACCTATTGCAGGGAACCCATAATTTAAGTAGGATTCTTGATATTTTCTTTTAAATGCAGCTTTTTGTTGTTGTTGGCAGTCTAAAAATCTTCCACTTTCCCGTCATTGGGGTTTCCCCCTTTTCAAAGAAGCTCTCCAATGACCTTTTTTTTTTCACTCATTTTGGCAAGGTTTAGCTTGCGGGCTTACCAAAACTGTGACTGGGAGAGGTGCACATTGCAGGAAAGAGGCGCAGATGGAAGTGGTAAATGAAATAATGGGTGGACCACGTATATACTGAAATAAGTGTCTGATTCTGACTTAAAGACTGCCACTAGATGTAGCTATACAATTGAAGTACATCAACTCACTTGCCACTATAAAGTCTGCCATGAGATGCAGCTTAATAGTCAGTTGCTACTTACTGATAGGGTCTTGATATGAGTCTGCAAGCAACTGACTTGGTGCAGTCAAACCTCCTTGCTAAGGTTAACCTGTATTTGCCACCACTCTCCAGTGCTAGTATCACCAGCTCAGCTCCACCTCAGATCATCGGGCATTAGATTCTCATAGGGAGCATGCAACCTAGAACCCTTGCATGCACAGTCCATAATAGGGTTTGGGCTCCTATAAGAATCTAATGCGGCAGCTGATCTGACAGGAGGAGAAGCTCAGGCTCTAATGTGAGTGATGGGGAGCAGCTGTAAATACAGATAGCTGCTGACCTCTTGCTGTGTGGCCCAGTTCCTACCAGGCCACAGACTGGTACAGGTCTGTGGCTAATGGGTTAGAGACACCTGACCTATAGTCCTCATGCTGTACATTAGATCTCCAGACTCATTTATCCTATATAACTGCAACTTTTTACCCTATGACCCCACTAGTTCTCTTTTGCTCCCCATCCTGCTTCCACTGCCTCTAGTAACCACAGTTCTAACACGTCCAGCTATTTTTTTTTTTTTCCTTGTTGGGATAGGGTTGTGTCGTGTGCCCAGGCTGGTCTTGAACTCAAACTCATAGCAATCTGCCCATCTCCACCTCCTGAAGTGCTAGGATTACAGGTGTTAGCCACTGCACCTGGCCAATACTATGCTTGCTTTACCTATTCATCCATCAACAGACACTTACTTAGGTTCTTTCCATATCTTGACTATTGTGAATAATGCTGTATTAACATGGAAATTCATATATCTTTCAAGGAGGTGATTTAATTTTCTTTGGGTATGAATCCAGAAGAAAGATTGCTGGGCCATACAGTAGTTCTAGTTTTAAGTTTTGAGATGTCTTCATATAGTTTTTCATAATAGCTTTACCAGTCTATTCCCACCGACAGTGTACAAGGGTTTCACTTTCTTCACACCCTTACCAACACTTGTTATTCTTGTCTTTTTGATAATAACCATCCTAACAGGTATAAGGTGATATCTCATTATGATTTTGACTTGCATTTCCCTGATGATTCATGACATTGAGGACCTTTTAATATACCTATTGGCCATATTTGTGTCTCTTTGGAAAAATATCAGTTCAAATCCTTTGCCCGTTTTCAAATCAACTTATTATTTGCTATGAAGTTGTGTGAGTTTCCTATATATTTTGGACATTAGCCCCCTATCAGATATATGATTCACAAATATTTTCTCCCAATTCATAGGCTGCCTTATCATTTTGTTGTTTGTTTCCTTTGAAGTGCAGAAGCTTTTTAGTTTGATGTAGTCCCTCTTGTTTATTTTTGCTTTTGTTACCTGTGCTTTTGGTATCCTATCCAAAAAATTATTGCCAAAGCCAATGTCAAAGAACTTTTCCCCTATGCTTTCTTCTAAGAGTTTTACAATTTCAGGTGTTACATTTGGGTCATTAGTGCATTTTCAAATTGATTTTTTGTATGTGATTTAAGATGGGGTCCTGTTTCATTTTTGCGTGTGGATATGCAGTTTTTCCAGCACAATTTATTGAAGTGACTATCATTACCCATTGTGTCTTCTGGATGCTCTTGTTAAAAATTAGTTGGCTGTCTGGGCTTGGGTTTGTTTCTGGGCTACCTACTCTGTTCCATTGGTCTATGAATCTGTTTTTATGCCAGTATCATACTCTTTGATTGCTATAGCTATAAATTATAATTTTGAAATCAGAAAGTGTGACGCTTCCAACTTTGTTTTCCTTCTCAGGGTTACTTTAGCTATTCAGAATATTTTGTGGGTTCACAAGAATTTTAGAGTTGCGTTTTCTTTTTTCTTTCTGAGACAGGGTCTCACTCTGTCACCCAGGTTGGAGTGCGGTGGCATGATCATGGCTCACTGCAGCCTTGACCTCCTGGGCTCAGGTGATCCTCCCACCTCAGCCTCCTGGGTAGCTGACACTAGAGGTGTGCCAAAACATCCAGTTATTTGTGTGTGTGTGTGTGTGTGTGTGTGTGTTTTATTTTTTGTAGAGATGGGGTTTTGCCATGTTGACCAGGCTGCAGAATTGTTTTATTTTTCTATTTGTGTAAAAATGACATTGGAACTTTGATAGGAATTGCATTTAATTTGCGTATTTATAATTTATTGTTTTTCCTCTTGCATTCTTTCTTGCCTTAATTCCCTCCTACTCTTTTTCTCCTTCATTTGATTTCAACCACATAATTATTGCACTTAGAAGGTTTTCAAACATAGATGAAACTCTTTTTTGTTCTGTGTAACTATGCTAAATCATTGCATGTGTTCAGTTGAAGTCTACTCTTTGTTTTTCAATATAAGAAAAATATAAGAATATGTTGAATTTCAAGCGATTTAAAATTATTTATCACCTACCTCACAAAGCTTTGGTAACAATAAAAATTGTTTATAGTAGAGAGTATGCTGAACTGCTGAAACTGTTTTATATGTTAAGTTATCCAATCTTAACAGTTCATCACACAAAGCCTCTGATGGGCTTTCATTCCATAATATTGTTTCTGCTGCAAACATGAACATGTTTGATAAATACGGATTTTTCTTAGGCACTAATGGTTGAAGCTAATATACACGCACACAATCATGTACTTGTTAGCATCCCCAAGAAACAGATAAGTAAAATATATTTCAATGTGCTTTTTTTGTATGTTAGTTTCTTTCAGGTAAAAAAAAAGTAACTTCTCTGGTTTCTGTCTCCCTCCTCCAGTTCTCTCACACCGATGCAGGTTCATTTCGAAGAATTTGATATGTGAGGCACATTTCATCTTACCTGCCTTTTATTTTGTGTTTATCAGCTTTTAATTTAAAAAAAAAAAAATGGACCGGGAGCGGTGGCTCATGCCTGTAATCCCAGCACTTTGGGAGGCCAAGGTGGGTGGATCATGGGAGGTCAGGAGTTTGAGACCAGCCTGGTTAATATGGTGAAACCCTGTCTCTACTAAAAATACAAAAATTAGCTGGGGCGGGCACCTGTAATCCCAGCTACTCAGGAGGTTGAGGCAGGAGAATCGCTTGAACCCAGGAGGTGGAGGTTGCAATGAGCCAAGATCATACCATTGCACTCCAGCTTGGGCAACAAGAGCGAAACTGTGTCTCAAAAAAAAAAAAAAAAAAAAAATGTTTTCCAGAAATAGTGCATGTATTTACTATAATTAGCTGATCAATGAGACCTGCTACCCTTGTCACTTTCCTAGATTCCATGCCATTGTTCAAATTCCAGTTTATTCCAGAGGAATTACATGAAAGACAGTCAAGAGAGAGGAGAGGATCTAGTTTCTGTAGCCCTTGGCTTCCCCTAATCTTGTGTTGCAGGTTAAATCTTCTGCTCTCCTTCTTGCACTCTAATATCATGTCACATTAACTCCTAATAAGCCTTTTGTTCCAAAAACCACAAAGTCGTGCAGGTAGAAAGCATGTGTTTATCACCCTACTGCTCTCAATTTTCTGGAATAGTTAAATAATATGCTGATATTTCATATCAATATTTGCATATAATCACAACCTGAGTTTTAAGGTTGAAAATCTTACTACTCAAAGGTGATCTACTGAGCAGTGACACTGATATATAGTCCCTAGATAAAATATAGAACAGCCAGTTAAATTATAAATTCAGATAAAAATAATTTTTAGAAATATTTTTAGTAGATATATAGCCATTGGGACATACACATCCAAACAAGTATACAAGTGTTTATCTGAAATCCAAATTTAACTGGGCTACCTGCATCTATAGTTGCTAAATTTGCCACCCTACATTGGCACCAGTTGGGGAATTTTAGAAATGCAGGGTCTTAGGCTTCTTCTCAAATCTAATAATTTAAAATCTGAAATTCAAGAAGAATCAAAGGTGATTAATATACACATTAAAGTCTGAAAAGCACTAAGAATGCCAGCAGAACATTTGAGTTATTCCTCACATATTCATCTTTCTCTCTTCTATGCAGGGAGTGTTGAGTACTAACTGGAGTTAGCATATGTGATATTGTTGACATGCTGCTATAATAGCTGTTCATCAAATGGATAATTTGTCCACAAAATCTGAAAAATCAATTAAATTTGTATCTACCCACTTGTACTAATACTATGACTTCCTATGCAAATCTAGCTGACCGTTTTGTTTTTTAATTGTCATTGTCTAGTTACTGACTGTATTCTAACTAATCTGCTACCTTGCCCTGTACTAAAGTGATAAAATAATATCAAATACAATTTACTAAATACTATCTATCAAGAATTTCATGGTGCTTTATATACATATTTTTCATTTTATTATAACATTGCAAATGAAATGTAAATGTCTCCTTTTTATGGTTAAACAATCTGAGGCTCAAACAGGGTAGGAAACTATCTCCCAGTTCCATGGGAGGAAAGTGAATGTCAGGGCTGGGACAAAATCTGTTCTTCAGGTTTCCACCACCACACCATCGTGTTAGGCTGCACATCATAGAAGGTGGCCTGTAATCACTCCTCCTCCTTCTCCTTGCCTCTTAATTTTTTTATAGTATTTCATTGAAAAGAAAGTTGGATTAAACTGCTTCTCTTCTTGAATTGCAGTCTTTGCGAAGAATCAGTGCTAACTTTTTTTAAAATTAAAGTATTTTATAAGACTGATATGTTACAATTAAAATAAGTCTGCATAGTTCTAATTAAAATTTCAATGACATCAGTGAAAAAATAAATTGTATATGGTAGGAGTGATTTATTGGCTCTAAAATGCAATTAATTTTGGTGAAAGATATTTCCTCTTTTGTCTGTTTTTCTTTTAGCATAAACCCTCTATTTCATTTTTAGCATAAACCCATATGTGCTTTTATGTCACTTAGTACAGAGCCTAGAGATAATTGTGCCATCCCTCCCTGGAAGCACTAGCTTAAGAGGGAACAAAGGACAGCAGGGAAAGGTCATACTTGTTCTAAATGAGTTGGATCTGAAGATGGAATTTCAGGCACTATGCTGACTGTGTAGAGAAAATAATTCTGATACTTTAGGTCATACTATATAGTTAACAATTTACTACCTGCATAACATTAGTATCAGGTGGGCATGAATTTGCTGTCTTAATTTGCTCATAGCCCTTGTGTTATTGTTGTTGTTCTAACAATTTAAATAACTTAGTTCAGGTGAAGAATAAGCAAACATCAATGCTTTTTAATAATCTTTCAATACACAAGGTCCTTTGCTTTAGCTTTGCTTGCAATCGCTCCATGCCTAAACCTAACAGACACCACCAATGTGTGTGTAACTAATTCTTTTTTACATATTTTAGATGAAAACAAACAGCCTTTTCCCCAGGTTCTTTTACAAGGCTTTTTTGTATAAACAGATACTCCTGGTTGCCCATCACCTTGTAACAGGAAAGGGGTTTTTGATCCAGACCCCAAGAGAGGGTTCTTAGATCTTGCGCAAGAAACAATTCAGGGCAAGTCTGTAAAGTGAAAGCAAGTTTATTAAGAAAGTAGAGGGCTGGGCGTGGTGGCTCACGCCTGTAATCCCAGCACTTTGGGAGGCTGAAGCAGGCGGATCACGAGGTCAGGAGATCGAGACCACGGTGAAACCCCGTCTCTACTAAAAAATACAAAAAAAATACAAAAAAAATTAGCCGGGCGCGGTGGCGGGCGCCTGTAGTCCCAGCCACTCGGGAGGCTGAGGCAGGAGAATGGCATGAACCCGGGAGGCAGAGCTTGCAGTGAGCCGAGACCGCGCCACTGCACTCAAGCCTGGGCGACAGAGCAAGACTCCGTCTCAAAAAAAAAAAAAAAAAAAAAAAAAGTAGAGGAGCAAAAGAATGTCTACTCCATAGACAAAGCAATCCGGAGGGCTGCTGGTTGTCCAGATTTATGGTTATTTCTTGATTATATGCTAAACAAGGGGTGGATTATTCATGCCTCCCCCTTTTAGACCATATAGGGTAACTTCATAACATTGCCATGGCATTTGTAAACTGTCAAGGTGCTTGCTAGTGGGAGTGTAGCAGTGAGGATGACCAGACGTCACTCTCGTTGCCATCTTGGTTTTGGTGGGTTTTAGCTGGTGGGTTTAGTCTTTATTACCCATATCTTGTTTTGACTTCCTATCTCATTCTGTGACTTAGAATGCCTTAACTGTCTGGGAATGCAGCTCAGTAGGTCTTAGGCTTATTTTACTCAGTTCCTATTCAATATGGAATTGCTCTGGTTCACACACCTCTGACAACCTGACTAAACTTTTCTCAACCCATAATTTCTACACTTTCTAGCTAAAATCAGTTGGTAATTGTGGAGGAAAAAGTAGGCCATTATGTAAAAGTAAAGTTTTGGGTAAATGCAGGTTAATAAATTGATGAGAATACAGGAGATCAAGAAAAGTTATGGATATGAGGAATAATTCAGAGGTATATACTGACCTATAGAAGACATTTTAAGAGAGGGATGATTTTATTAGTACTTCTTGCCCATGATCCAAATTTTTAACATTGCATGACCTCACTCATCTCAACATTTACCAGTTATGGATTCATGTGAGTTAACAAAGATCCATTTACATAAGGGATCAATATTTCCAGTCTGCCTGGGACAGCCCTGGGTTAGCCTATTGTCCTGGCATAGTTATTAAGAGCATCTCTTTTGCCTGTAAAATTATGGTTTGGACAAATTATTCTATATTAACTCTAAATTTCAGGATCACAACAGTAACTGGATGTATAAAAAGGCACCATTAAATATTTGTTCAAAGGAACCACTTTCACTACTTTTCTAATGACTCTTAACTGAAATCAGGTGCAACAAAAGAAATGAAATTTTTGGTGGCTGTTGGGCAAGCTGATATTGACTATTGCTAACTAGGCCTGGAAGATATGTCATAGAGAGGGCTTAGAGAAGTACCAGAGCAATTTAAAATAGCATTGAAAGAGGAGTTTAGTAAATAAGTATACTGAGGACAAAATTTGCATTTTTAAGAAAAGATTGATTTTACTCAAAATAACATGGAAGATACTTTCCTTTTTCTTGCTTTATCTTCTTTTCTGTTCACTCTTTTTCTTCTATTCTTTTCCCCATAGTTTTACTATTCTTCTTTTCCTCCTTCTCTTCTTTCCTTTTGAAACCATAAACCAAAACTAAAATTCTAAGGCCCCCAGTCATCTAAATGGACTTCCTCTTCAGCCAGGGCTCTTGAAATTTAACCTGAATGACTGGTTCAGGCCATGAAGGAAAGTGGGGGGTCAGATATGCCTTATTATAACTCTCTGGCATTAACATCAACAGACTTTAGGTCTGATAAGAAACATTTTATACCCTGTTCTTTCTGAGGACTGCTAGCTAAAAACTTCACCTGTATACTGAAACTTTGGTCTCCACCACCTCTTATGGCAACCCAAATATTCCTTTCTATGATCCCAGGGCTTTAGACAAACTCCACCACTTGTCAACCAGAAAATATTTAAATTTACCCATAACCTGGTAGCACAACCCTCACCCCACCCCCTGCTTTGGGTTGTCCCTCCTTTCTGGACCAAACCAATGTATTTCTTAATCTACTTGATTGATGTCTCATGACTCCCTAAAATGTATAAAACCAAGCTGCACCCCACCCACCTTAGGCACGTCGTCAGGACTTCCTGAGGCTGTGTCATGGGCACGCATCCTCAACCTTGCCAAAATAAACTTTCTAAATTAACTGAGACCTGTCTCAGGCTTTCTAGGTTTACAAAACTCATGCCCCTATAATCAGAACTCAGAACTTATTTCATGTTTAAGGGCTTAATGTTTCTAGCACTCTAGAGGTTTAGCGGGATTTTACGAGTTCTCCTGAGAATAGAACCACAATCAGTATCTACACTTCCATAAGAAAAGATTTTGAGTGCTAAAGAAATGGACTATGAAAAAAAAAAGTCTATGTAAGTCAACCATCTGTAAGTGGCCTCCTGCCTGTGATATATTAATACCATTTGTATGCAAGAAAGGAAAGGAGAACAATGTCCGCATCACTCAAGTAACCTATGTGTACTTGTTTGCCGTGATATTGATGCCATGATTTGGTATATTAATAATATCTAATACCCTTATCAGATAACTTCTATTTCCTGAAGTGAGACACTTCACTTCCCTAAGAAAAATACTTTTACAATCTGCCCTTGTATTTAAGTATTGCCAGATTCTTTGGGCAAAGATGGAACTGGTCAATTTGACAACTTAGGAATGCTAAGCCATATGTTTATAAGGAAGACAGATACATGTATTAGAATGGATTTGCTTATTTAATATCTCCTACTAGATTGGAACTCTATAACGGTGTAGACTAAATAAACCTTGCTTACCTCCTTACAGAGTGTTTAACATTGTGCATGGTACCTAATATGTAATGAATAAACTTTTATTGAATGAATACATAAATCATTTTAAAAGAGTAACATGGAAAGAGGAAATATATTAATAAAATAATCCTAATCATGCCAAGTAAGAAACATCAGGAAACTAAATTGGATGGATAGTGATATTTTCTTTTCTCTAAAATAATATAAGGTGATAGAATTTACCTTTGGATAATTTTGTTAGGATGATTTTTGTATTTGTTTTATTATATATTTTCTCATTCATTGTAATCTTTATATTCATAGTTTTCAAGTGTGAGTATCTATTAAAATCACAAACAATTTTAACAATCATAAAATATTAGGTCTAGCATTTTTTTATTACATGAGTCATGTCTGTTTTATCCGTGGAGTACTTGGATTAAGCCCTATGTTCATAGCCCTAAAAAAATTGAAGTCAAATAATCAGGATGTTTTTATTTAGGTTATAATATATGCTTAGCAATTTACTAGGTTGTATTAGTTAAAATTATATTTGTTTATGAACCAAGCAGAACCTCCAAAAATAGATCCTTAAGTAAAGTAAAAGTTTACTCTGTCATGGAAAAAAAATAAACAAGTAGACAGCCAATGGCTACTGTCAGGGAAGCAGGCTTCTTCTATCTTGTTGCTCCATGTATAAGGTCTCCAAATAGTTCAACACGGATGCTACAGTTTCAGACAATCAATGATATTCTAAATAGTTTATGGAAGAATATTTATTGAAAAAATTCCTTTCATTTTAAGGAATTTTCCTGGAAAAATGTTATAATTTGTTCATAAATACCTTATTGGCTAGTACTTAATCATATGGTTACAACTTGTTACAAGAGATATTAAGAAATATTTTATATTAGAGGCAAAGCACCCAGCTAAAAGCCAGTTTGTCTATTGAGAAAGATAGTGAAATGATATTAAAACAGTTTATTTCATATGAGATGTGGTGGAAAGAAACAAAATAAACAAAAGCAGCACTTCCTAATCTTATGGAGAACCTCAAGTGTATTGACTGTGATTTAGGATTCAACCAGAAAACACAAGGATTAAACCTTGTGATAGAAAATATAGGGGACCTAGATATTCATGAAGGAAAAGAGCAACCTGGATAGAAACAGAAAACATAACACAGGCAAAGAATACAAATTCATTGAATGAATTAAAAGAAAATTGAGAGAATAAATGAACATTCAATTTTGTTGTTTGTTTTGAGAACAGCTCAGAGTCACACAATATGGTGAGGGAGCTACTTTAACATTTCTAACTTAACATTATAATGTCAAATACTACTGCATTATACTTTTGGGGGCTTTGTGCAACTATATATATCAATTTTCATTAATAAACATATTTTTTGAAGTTTATACTCCTATCTCTCTCAAAAGGGATAGAGGTAGAATATTCCTAGTATCTTAGAGACGTTATGATCCATCAGCTAATGAAACATATCCAGGTTGTACAAAATCCTTCTTTCCCTAAGTGCAACAACACTTCCAAAGCTTATAAGTATTTCTACTTAGACAAGGCCAACCTCCCACTATGCAGAAAGATAATAATGAAGAAATAACTTTAAAGACAACACTCATTAATCTTTGTGCTGTATCCATGAGGGAGGTAACTACTACATAAATTATACATTACATGCCAGGAGAGAGCTCACAAAATAAATAAATAGAGGTGTTAGAAGCAAAATTGGGACAGGAAAGCTTCTTTGTCCTTTAGCCATTTTTTAGGGAAAGAAGGAAGACTATAAGTGTTTCACTAGATAAACAGCAAATGCAGAGATTGCAAAAATCAGACACTGCATCTAGTGTTTTTCATTTTGAAAATGTCTGCAATTGCTTAAGAATTCCCCTAGGTAACCATCTATGCTTCTTTATGTTGATGCCATTATTCTTTACAGATGACTGACGATTACTGCTAATTAAAGTATCAAGCACTGACTTTCTTTTCTGAACTTTGGAATGATTTAAGGGATTTCTTTAAGTATTAAGAAAAAACTTACTTTGCAGGGAGGTGAAAATTAAAGGTCTGAAATACCTGTTTGGGTTTGCATTGCTGGAGGGGAAACTTTCTAGCTGGAAATTTATTCTCCATTGTTAGGGTTCTGTGTCCGTTCCACCAATTTTAAAATGTGTTTCGTGCAGCATTATCTATAAATGGTGCTGACCTTGTAAAGGATAAACGCTAACATAATGGAAAAAAAGAAAAGAAAAATTGAATTCTCAGTTGCTAGAGACTAAAGTGCTTCAAAATAATCACTGAGCCTCTTTCAGAAACTTCAGCCTGCAGAAATAAAGTGGCTCATCCACAACCATGGCATGTGAGTGGGAGAGAGCAGGGCCAATGCTCACTCTGTTTTCCTTTTAAGAATGATAGGGCCTGGATCTGTTTAAGAAGAAACTGATAAGATAATCAAAGTCATCACCAGAGGCATTGCTTTTGCATTTCATAGAAGCAGATTGTGAATGGGCTTGGAAGTAGGTGATTCTTCTGCTGTTTGAGTTCTGAAGTCTTTTCTGTCTTATCTTCACTCTGCTTTTACATTTTTGTTTCTGACTATATTGTATTACAAATAATGTAGAGTCAACATATAAACCAGTTTTATGACTGGAATGCCATCACACATAAAATAATACAGATAATCATGAACAATTAAGCTTATGACACCCATTGAGTGTTATGTTATTTTTGTGACCATCTTATTCTGTAACACCTTATTTTAGCTACACAGTGCTGTTTTAATGTACTTCTTTCTGCCACAAGCATCCTCATATTCCACTATCCTCCCCTATTCTTATTATTATATTCTTATTTATATTTTCACTTGCTCTAAAAAGCATTATTAAGTTTCAAATGTTTTGTGAAACATGTTAGAAAATACATGTACGTTTATAGAATGTGACATTCTTAAGGGAAGGTCCCTTTTTGAATCCATCTTTTTAAAATTAACTCATCTGAATTGATTCTGATCAATATATATTTAAACATCTTGTATCTTGTATTTATCTGTTCAAATGATCCTTTATTTTCATGTGCTACAGAGACAGATGTTATCATAAAATCACATATAAAATCTGTTTTTATTATTATGGAATAAATCTCTTACATTATCAGAAATGTAACCGTTACATCAGAAATGTAGTTCCATTGGTTAAACAATTTTGCCAGCTTGCAACAAATAATGACAAGTTAAATGTCAATGTTCCAAAAATTAAAATATCCATATTAGATCTTCATCTTTTTTTCTTTGTTCATTTTCAAATCAATGTACTTATTATTCTGCACACCTAAAAATGTTCATTGGGAAAACATAAGGTAGTTCCCAATGTATTAAAATATAATTCATACAGATTTTTAAAATTTTGTCATTTAAAACATGCTTTATGAAAATATATATTTGTGGAAATAAATGCATGTACATATCACACATCTTAAATTTTTCTTTGCTTCTTTCCAACTGAGAGTGTGTGGTTAAAAAGAATAGAAGATGAAAGAGAGAAAAATTGACAGTACAGATCATGTTTTCAGTATTAATATAGTATACAACCTATCAGTTAACTGGACTTTTAAAAATCTAATGTCCCTCCACGTTTCGTTTTTTTTTTGGACAAGGCAATGAGATGAAACATTAAGAAACCATGTATTTTCTATAGGAAAACCCTAGAACAACAAAATGTTGTAAAAAAAAAAAAAGCAAAAATGATATTACCTATTACCAATTACTTATGAAAATGTGATTTCTGGGTATCTGAATGGAAAATGATGGATAATTCAAAGCTATATCATTATGTTCTGTTCCAAAAAGATAAAATATAGACTTAAAAAATCATCATAAATTATTGCCTTAATCACAGTTCAGTAGCAGTTCAGTACAATGAATTTTTATCTTAGATTATCCACAACTAGGGAAGTATGTATACTGGTTCTTACCTCCTCCTTTCAACAGATTGCACACATATTTATGCTCAGAATAAAACATTGCCATAGGGTTCCATTTAATCTGAAGAACATAATGTAAAAAAAATCTGAATTGTTGTTTGTTGTGTAAGTGATAAAGCAATGGGAGCTAATACTAAGTACCATACCTGATTTATTATTAAAAATACTTCATCTGATTCTCATAAAATTTCCATAAATGTTTATTAATTGGATACCATTGTAATTACTTTGTGTATATGAGTACTTAAAATTCAAGTAAATTAAATAACTTGCCCAAAGTTAATAGCTGTAAGAGATGGGAACCCAGCAGGTCCCCACATTTGTTTGTTCAGGTTTTAACATGTACTGGTGTGTTGTGTTATGTGGATGGTTAGCTCCATACTCCTCTTCCTAAGCTGGACTCTTTTGGTAGTGCCTTCACTCAAGGGGAATGTCTTTGCCTAATTTGCACAAAGACAATCTAGACCCAGGCTTGAACATTAATATGTATGATTCCAAAATTAATTTATGGTACTAATCATGCATTTTGACATACCAAGTAAACAGGCTTGAGTTGCTTTTCGAAGTATTTGTGGATATTTTAGAAGTCATATTCTCAACTGATTTATTTAGTAAAATGTCTTGAATTACCCCATCTCAGACAAAAGAGAACAGGACAGTTAAAAAGAGAGACTTACGTGGAATGTTCCTCAAAAGTCAGAAAACTCCAACTCTTCTTGATTTAAAGAAAATTTTCAGTGCTCCAAGAAAAAAAAAAAAAAGCCTCAGAGTGAGGTATGAATCTAAGGAAGTTTTGCATCACTAAGAGGCAGCAGAGACAGAGAAGGCCAAAAGTAGTATATAACAAGAAATAGGAAAATTTTGGAAGAAGATAGCAGGTGGAACTGTACCAACTGATTTAGCAAAACACAGGAGCTAAAACCTAAGTGGACTTGGGGAAGCCAGTAAAAGCTACGAGACTGCTAAGAATTATAGGAGACATACCTTACCCCTCAAGAAAATCAGATCTCTAGACACCTTCCCAGAATCCATGCCATCCAATAACTGTGTCTTCTTCAATGCCAGCAGAATTTTACTGTCTGAAGTCCTGGGCTCAAGGACACTGAGTTGAGCTGTGCTTCTGAATGAAGGATCTCGGGAATGGGAGAATTCACTTTATGGCAACAAGAGTGAGATACCCAAAGCTCTTGCCTGCTTGGGTTTCCTATTGCTGGCTGCTAGATTTAGCACTCCTGATCTCGTTTTCTCAACCACTGCAGAAGCTTAGAGGATTTCTCTGTGGAGAGACTGAACTAAAGTCCCACCAATACTAACATTCAATGGTTTTCAACAAAACGGCCAAGTCCCTACTTTGTCATCCTGTGTTGATATCTATCAATGGAGAAGGCTCATCCTACAGAGAGAGTCCAGTCACGTTCTTTACAGTTCTGTTCTTTAAATACAAATGTTTAAACAAAGATTATCAGATATCTGGATGTAACTCGTGTGGTGTACACCGAGGATTAACTACTCAAAATCCATTCAATCTTCACGTCCCTTCCCTTTGTATAATGTAGAGGTTTCCCAGGATCCCTTGTGGCTCAGGTCATGTGATCCTATTTTAGTCAGAATTTTCTGGATAAGGCTTCTAGAATTTTTTTTTTCTCAGCCAATATCTCCTTCAGTACAATAACTCCAACCTTTTTATTTTTTTCTATCTTCTTGCTCATAATGTAGACATAATATCTGTAGGTTCTGCAGCTATCCTGAGTCTGTGGGAAGGAAGTCAAATAGTAAGGTGGCTCAGAAGTATAACAAAGGAGTTTGGTATCTTCATTACATTTTGAGTTGCAATTGCCCTTGCTTTTTGTTAAGGTGAGGATAGGGGGTGGTATATTTTTAAGATAGTATTGGCATGATAGATTTTTTTTCCCGATATTTAATTATAAAAGTTTAAATATACAGCCAATTAGAAAAAAATTTACAATGACTGTGCATATCTACCACCTGGATTTTATCATTTGTACTTTATTATATTTGATTTATCATACATCTAGCCATTCCTCTAGCCATCTAATTTTTGATGCATTTTAAAGCTAACTGCAGATCTCAGAACATGAGATCTCAATATTAATTTACAGATTTTTTTTTGCCTTTGATGTAAAATTTACATAAAAGAATATGGCTAAATCTTGTGTATTTGCTGAGTATAAATAGATATATACATCTGTGTAACCAAAATCTCTATGAATATGTAAAATGTGAGTATCACCCTAGACATTTCCCACAAGCCTCTTTCCAGTAAATCTCTGTTGACCCTCTTTCCACCAGAGACTAGCTCTTCTGAGTTTTTCCAGAAATTAGTTTCTCCAGCCTAGAATTTTATATAATTGGCCAGTACATATGTACTGTTTTGTAGATGGCTTTAATTTAACTTAATACAATTTGCATTTCTGGCCAGGTGTGGTGGCTCACACCTGTATCCCTGCACTTTGGGAGGCTGAGGCAGGAGGATCACTTGAGCTCACCAGTTCAAGACCATCCTGGCCAACATGGTGAAATGTTGTCTCTACAACAAATACAAAAAATTAGCTGGACATGGTGGTACGTGCCTGTAGTCTCAGTTACTCGGGAGGCTGTGGGAGGATGGCTTGAGCCTGAGAGATGGAGGTTACAGTGAGCTAAGATCATGTCACTACACACCAGCCTGGGCAATAGAGCTAGGCTTTGTCTCAAAAACAAAAAAAGGAAAATATATATATATTTACATAAATATATATGTTTGTGTATATATATACACACACATAAATGTGTATATACACACATACATACATAAATTATATGTATATATGGTTTGTATTTCTCTGATGATTAATGATAAACACACTTTCATGTGCTTATTGTTATTGTCATAGATTCTTTAATGTTTAATATTTCCCACTTTTGTTGAATTTTTCTTTTTTTAATATTAATTTGTATGAGTTATTTATATATCCTGGATACAAGTCCTTCATCAGATGCATATTTTCTGAACATTTTTTTCAAGTTTGTGACTTCCCTATTCTTTTTCATAATGATGTCTTTTGATAAGCAGAAGTTTTTACTTTTGATATATAACCTGCAGAATTTTTCTTACTTTATGATTTTTTAAAATGCTCTAAGAAATGTTTACCTACCCTCTACTTATGAATATATGCTTTGATATTTTCCTTCACACACTTTATGATTTTGGCTTTTATGTTTAAATCTATAATACATCCCACAAAAATCTTTGTGTATTAAATGAGGTAGGAATTAAAGTTTATTTTCTTATTATTGACAGCCAGTTATTCCAGAACTGGTTGTGGAAAAGACTCTACTTTTCCCAATGGATTTATTTGGCTCTTTGGTAAAATACCAAATAACTGTAAAAGTATGGGTCTATTTTTGAACTTTCCAGTCTGCTCCAAGATCTTCTTGCCAATCAGTTCACCAGTGTGTACACTGTCTTTACATGATGAATTTATAGTAAGTTTTGATATCAAGTAGTATAAGCCATTCAACATTTTTTCCCTTTTTTCAAAATTCCTTTAGATAGTCTAGGTTATTTGCATCTTGTATAAATTTTAAAAATTGCTGGTCAGTTTCTACTAAAATTCCTGTTTGTAATATAATTGATATTCCATTGAATATTTAGAGACACTTCGTAGAGAATTGTCATTTAAAAAAATAGTTTTCTAAGCCATGAATAAGCTATATTTCTCCATATACTTAAGTCTCAGTTAATTTTTTCAGCAATAGTTTGTAGTTAGTGTAGAATTCTGGTAAATTTTATATTTTATTTCAAAAATTATATATTTTATAGATTCTATCATAATTTGAATTTTTAAGTATATATATTTTATTTTTTCATTGCCAGCATACAAATGTACAATTGTGTTTTTTGGCATGTCATCCTCATACACTGGGACTCTTGAAAGAACTAGTCCACCATGGGCTCTGAACTTCCCCACACATTTTTGTTGAGTGTATCAAGAATGCAAGACTCTGACCATTCTCTACCTCAGCCGTTTCTTAGCATTACATTTGCAGCAACCTGCTGTTGTCATGAGTAATAAATTCTTTGTCTGTGACCCAGGAGTCTTGGGCCTTCTGCCAAAGAGAAAAAAAAAAGTGACAGGCTAACTTGTTAGCTTGTAAGTAGAATAAAATCTGAGACCCTTCACAGTTCTTGGTGACTCCATTGCTAAACTCCCTTATTAATTGTAACAGTTGTTTTTTAGATTCCTTGGGATTTTCTATATAAACAGTCATGCCATCTGATAGTTTATTTTTTTCACATTTATTGCTATTTAAAATTGACAAATAAAATTGGCTGTACTTACTGTGCACAACACGATCAAAACAAGTGTTAGTGAGGATGTGGAGAAAAGGAAACTCTAATAAAGATTTAATTCTTCCTTTCAAATCTTTAAGATTTTACCTTATTTTATTGTGATACCAATAGCTAGACCTTTAGTAAAATGTTCAATAGAAATGGCTAGAGTAAAAAACCTTTGCTTTTTCCCAATCCTAGATGAAAATCATTCAATATTTAGCTATTAAGCGTGATGTCGGAATTAGGTTTTTTGAACATGCCCTTTACTAGAATGAAAGTGTTTCCTTCTCTTCCTAGTTTGGTGACAGTTTTGACTATGAATAGTTATAGAATTAAAAAGATTGTCTAAAAGTCATAATTATCATATATTCTTTCTCCTTTATTCTATAAGTATAATGGATTATGTTTGAATATTCAATGTGTCTCCTAATTTGTCTTCTTGGAATAAGCCTTAACTGTCATAGTATATTGCTTTTTTAATTATTATTCTACTGTATATTGTTCCTAACTAGCCACTTTGGCCCTACATATGAAAAGATACTGTCGAACTATTATCTAATGTAAATCTGTCTTTGGCTCAGGGTGGCAGCATTATACCATGGTTTAAAACTTGGGCACTAAAATTAGGCTACATAGCTTCAAAAATGCTTCTAGCATTTATTAATATTAATTTTCACCCTTTGAGAAGTTATTTAACCAGCCTTAGTTTAACCATCTCTGAAATTGTTATTGGGAACAATAACAGTACTATTGTCATACACCTGTGAGAATCAAGTGGAAAAATATGAATAAATAGCTGATAAATGAGAGCTTATCATTATTTGAGCAACATGTATTAAACATCTGACCTGATTGTTGCAACTGGAATAATCAGGTCAAGTCAGATACCTTAGTACATGAAATAATTACTATCTTATTACCTAAATGAACTGATTGTTTAATAAAACAGAATCAGTTGTAAATGTTTGATTCAGTTTCTGTGAAGTTTCAGCTTGATATTATGTAATATTGAAATTTTGGTAGTTTACTTTTTAAAAGTGAAAAACTAGCTTTTTTACATTTTTCACCAGATGTTCTTTTACCAGAAAGAAGACAAGAGCCTGGGAAAAATTTCCTCTGTCCTTTCATATTTCTAGAGGAAATATGAGAAGAACCTGGTTAAAACAAAACATCTCAAGGGTAGAGGATGTGGGCTCTAAAATAATAAGTCTGAGACAAAGAGAGACTATAGAGGGAAAAAAACAATGTCTAGTGCTAGAAAGTAGAATAGAAATGAACTTAGGAATATGCCTCCTCACTTTGCTCTTCCTTCTGATACAATGAAGATAGCCCACTCCCTACAATTTTAAGATACTTTCTTAAGATACTTTTGTCAGGAAACTTTGAAGTAAATGGAGATACGAACTGGCTCTGGGAGAAATACAAATGATCAATAAAATCGTGAAATGATTCCCAACCTAACTAATAACCCATGGGATATGAATTAAAATAGCCATTCAGTAACTTGGGTGTTGGTCAGAAGACAATAATTTTAAAGTGCATTGTGTTTGATTTGTTATCTTAAACCAACAAATAGCTCTCTCTACATTCTATGACATAAACGATTCAGATTCCTTACATTGAAAAATCCTTAAAAATCACACCAATAAAAACACCATTTATTAGTAATCTCGAGGTACTATTTGGGTCTGATGTAGTTACCTGAGGATCTATTTCTTATCTTATAATCATTTTAAAGAAAAGCTATTATTCAATAGAGGTAGTATTTTTCATAAAAGTATTATGGAGTAGATGAAGGTTGACAATTTTATGCTTAAGAAAAATGTTTCCGAAATACAACATAATTTGGAAAATGATAGCATGTGAAAAAAAAGTCTCGAATTTATCTTTTTGTTCTATGCTTACTTTTCCATGCTTGTTTCTTTGTTCACTTGTGATATACTAGCTGCCTCCAGGTGAAATTCAATAGCTTTTGAATAGTAACAAACAAATCAACTTAGAACTTAGCTTGAGTTATGAAAGGTACATATATTTGGTTTTCAGGAGGAAAGGAAAGACTCATGTAGACAAAACCCAGTTAGCCCCGTGGAAATTAGGCCAAAGCAATGGGAACAACCTGAAATCACAGCATGACATTGAGTGCAATGAATAGATGAAAAGGAGCTTGAGGCTTAAAAAATAATCGTTTATAGCTTCCCTGCTTTCATGTTGGTGTTTTGGTTCATTACTTAGAAAATAAAGACACAAAGACCTAGAGAGTTAGATCATAATTAGAAAAGAGTCACTGGCTTTCAGGGACATTTGTTAGGAGAAAGAAATCTTTTTCTCACAATAATCCCGCAGTTTAGTTCAGATGCTCCATATCCAAATTGAATGGATGTTGTGAGAAATCAGTCAGTTTGTAAGTCAGAATCTATCCACCTGGCACTAGCAAATCAAAGCAAGCATTACCCTGTGATCTACAACTTAGACACCAAACATGGTTAAATGTCCTAAAAGATTTATGACATTGTGACCTGAAAATTCCAGGGAAGCACAGTGGTAGCTGATGTAGATTTTAGACTCAGGTTTAGAATCATATAGTTCATAGAGACTGGTCATAGGTTTTATGGCTAAACATTGTCTTTAGCATGGATATTTCTCTTTAAATTGTGTTTGAATAAAATATTATCTTAAATTCTTATATTATATAATTTTAACAATAAAAATAAAATTTTAAAACTGAAAATGAAAGTCGAGAAATTATCCTTAGCATGAATACAATGTTCAGATATTCATGGAATTGGAAAAAATTCACTCTAAGTTGTATTCTGTCAAGCAAATGTTGGGGGCCTAAACCATTTTCAAAGTAGTTGTATAACTATTTAGGTTTTAATTATATTTTACTATGACCTCAAAATAAGAGTGACAAGAGATTAAAATAAATGTCCACTATTTGTCAGATATAGTGCAAAACACTTTAAAAATGCTAGTTGATTTCATTCTTCAAGATAAACCTGCACATCTTCGTTATCTTCATTTGAGAAATGAGAAAAAAAATATTTTTGAGCAAATAAGTAGCCCAAGGTCATAATTCCACAGTGCACATTCTTTGCGGTGGGACATGAAAGGTGACATGGAAAATCTGCTTTTCACTATTCTCTGTGTCAAATCATCTTGTTTTTGACTTGAAGTATGCCTTGCTTAGACAAGGCCAGTCTTTAATAACCAGAAATGCATTTTCTATTCTGTCTTTTTCAAAACCTTGTTTGAAATTTTTCCTTAGAAAGTATATCTGATTACATTAATGGAAAAAAGAAAAAGAAAAAACAAAGGCAAAACAAACTAACAAATTATCCCTATACTTGGAATTATGTATCATGGGCGTTATAAATTATATGTTATTTAATACAATGAATTGTAATGCTGTCTGAAGTAATTCACAGCATCAGGTCAGGGACCATGAATTAGTATAATTCTTTCCCATTGATTCTTTCCCATTCATACCCACTACACTATGTATACATTGAGAAAATAATGGTGAAGCCATAAAATATTAAAACATTTGGCCTGGCGTGAAGTGCACACAGAAGCTAGCTATTAGAATGGTGTAGTGTAAAGGTTATTTAAATGCCCATCTGTAGCCAAATACCCGCTTTGTAAAATGTATTATTGCCTTCACCTCTTGAGTGTTCAGATGACTATAAAAATACATGCAGACATCACACTGGGGAAAACACTATTATGTAGTATAGATTCAGGGAAGATAAAAATGAAGAGGAAGAAGGAAAAAGGGAAGAAGAGGCAGAAGCAGTAGCAAAAAACATTTAATTCAAATCTGTGAAATTTTATTTAAAGCCAAGTACAGTGACGGTGATTGCAAGAAAAGTGACATTTTACTTTCAATAAAGACAACATTTTACCACTGAAAACTCCTCAGTTTTAACTCTACCCTGAGGGTAAAATAGAAGAAAGAAACTTTGGTTGAAATCTAGATTTGGTGCTTACTTGCTCTGTGGCTTTCCTTAGGTTACGTAACCTTCCTGAGCCGCAGGTTTGTTGGTCTGTTTTTCCCCATGTAAATTGAAGAGAATATAGGCTACCTCACAGATGTTCTGGCGCAACTAAATGAGAGAGCATACTTAAAACACCTAGCAAATCCGTGGACATCAATAAATACTTATTTCTTCCAATAACAGTTTTAAATAGATGTTCAGTTCAGACAGCAATTACTCTAGTTTGTCTTCTTTGAAAACATGGGCCACTGTTTTGTATTTACTGTTAGTATGTTTTAAACACTTGAACAGTTCTTCCCCGCATATTTTCAAACCGGAATCAGACTTTCTTGCAGATTCATGGAGGATAAAACACAAACAAAAATACATTTAAATGTGTGTCAGCCAACTTTTTAACTCTATCAGTGTGAACATAGTCTACACTGTTATATCCTTTCTCCTAACTCTATTTATCTAATTGAAATAAGATTTTGGGCTGTTCTCTTTTTAGCAAAGTGAGAGTATTGGATCAAGCTCTCTGATTAAAAAAATACATATTTCTGGGAGTGTATCTGACCCATTTCCAAGTGTTCTAAGAAACTTATCTGGAGAAAGAAAGGCTTCCTAGTTCTCAGTCCCACCAGGATCCCAAAGATCCACATAATTCTTGAGGACTCATATTAACAGTTTTCTTAATGTCTGATGCAGCAAGATATTAAGTATTCCCTAAAAATTCCCACACCAGGCAGGCTTCGAAGCATTGCATTGAGCAGGTCGGGGTAGTATGCCATAATCAATGACTTCCAAATTCAAGCAGAAAACTATTATTAACTGACACAGCCACTTTAGTAATTAAATTCTTGGAGCCTTAAGACATTTAATTTTGGCATTCCAATGAGATAGAACAAACTTGATACAGATACATCCCCTTTCATTTCTAATTTGATAAGAAGGCAGACTAAGACATATTTTCTAAAAAACATTATTAGAGTAGCTTTGAATTTTAAAATAATCTCACTGTATTAAAATTTTCCTGCATTAATTATTATCTGGTAAGTGCTTGTATGAAATCATAAAAAATATATTTTAAAGATGATTGCTTAGTCTATTTTATTTCCTTTTAATTGTGCACATTATTCAGGCTTTCCTGGATGGTTGTGATTTAATATTTCAAAATGGCACAACACAGCATGACTATTTATCTAAGAGTTTCAAGTAGTCATTGACATTCAGTCCAACACCCTGAATGTGGGAGCACTTCCATATAAGTTGCATAAAAAAATAAGATTATCCTTGAACCTCATGATGGGGACTTAATTAGAAAGTTAGGTACAATTATAATAAAAAAACTGTCACCCAAAAATCAAAACAAAATAAACTACTACAGTTAACTTGTAGAATTAGCTAAATAATACATTAAGAATTATCTGTAAATAGTGCAAAAAAAAGCATGGAAATAAATATTCTAATAGTTGGACTCTTTAGCAGAAGTTTAGTAGAAAAGGGACAATGCAGAAAGACTCTAGCATTAGAGCAATGTCGCTAGGTTCACAAAGAATTTGATATTAGAGACCATTTTATATCATTTCTCTAATTTGTTTATACAAATTTTAATTAATATGCATAGATATATAGATATTTAAATAATATATAATATAATATTACATAATAGTATAATTTATATATATTTCAATTAAGTCGATTTTATTAATTTGCTGTACACAGTTCTTTAACACACCAAGCTTGTAGTACAGTGAGACGTTAGGGTTAACTTGTCTGAAACTAATGCCAACAAGCTGGACTCCTATAGTGGGAACTGACCTTCTACAAATCTCCCTGCAAATTTGCTATGGATGAGTGCTTAGGTTATCAATCCTAGTGGTCAGCTGAGATAGACAGGTTCATAGTTTGTCAGAGTGGTAAAAGCCAGGCTTAATCCCTAGCCCATTCACACTATGGGGCGGGGGAGCTGTCTCCTCCTCCACTACAGACACTGAAAAGATGAATTATTTCTGGATCACATAATGGTTGAATTTTTAGAATGTTATTAACCATATACAGGGCCTTGGCTTGCCTAATCATAAAATTCTAAACTCTATTTTATATGGTCTACTTTCTGGAATCCAATCTTCAAAACGGCTAGATCTTGGTCCACTATCCCAGAAAATGAGAAACAACAAGATAAACAGGTACCTGCTCTTCCTTCCATAAATTGCCCATACACACACACGCGCACAAAAATCCTACTCCAAAATTAATATTATAATTAGTTCTTATTTGCTTAATCTCCAGTCTTTCTCAAGAAGATTTTTTTTGTGATTGTCATGAAGTCTTGAGTAAAAGAAGTCACACAGGTGATCCTAGTATTTGATCTGTATCTACATCTACATTGATATCCATATATGTTATATAGCATGTATCTCTTATATTTTTATCAGTGTAAGTGTATGTCTTCTTATAAGTCTCTACATCAATTTCCATACCATCTTTATTTGCATGAGAATATAGGCCCTACTTAGTGAATTTCATGAGTCTTATCGCATAATATTGTTAACCCACCCTTTCACACAATGTCCCTTATAGAGAGGTTTTTGCAAAAATAATTTCTAACTTGAGGTGGTGCGTATTATACTGTGAGTTGATTCTCTTTACTCTTATATGCAATACGTAAGTCCTGGGTCTTTGGGTCAGCTCATTAAAGCACTCTTTGTTTTTAACTCAAAATGTTACACTCAAATTGTCTCTCACAGAAAAAAATAGTATTGAAAATTGTAAAATGCCCATCAGAGCTTTAGTACTTCTATTTTCATTGATGTGTCTTTATAAACATATATTATCTTTTTTAGATGTAAAAGTTACATCCAATTATCTTCCTTTGACCAGAATTGATAGTAATGGAAAAATGGATTCTGTGCATCTCAAAAAAAAAAAACAAAACACCTAGATGAGGAAATCAGGCCAAGGTCAAAAGTTTATAAAGAGGGAAAGTGGACAAAATCTAGTTAACTGTCACAGGGAGTTGGGGGAGTTATTTTTTAAAAGGCACAAGAAATAAGAGTAATGTTTTTTCAACTTGTTCATATACTCTGCCTTGTAACAACCCCTGTCATCTCACTTTTTCACTTGGACTTCTTTAATTTTGAATCTTTACTGAACTCAGTGCAAACATGACCCACATGTCAATAATGCTGTATGTTTTAGACTGGATAGAAGGAGCTCTGATTATTGTATAATGTTATTAGCGATAATGTATATTTGTGTTGTACTTTAGCCTTTCTAAAACTTTAATTTTCATTATTGTATTATCATCATCTTCAAGAATACATTGACTACGAATTCTTATCCCCTTTTAAAGATACTAAAAACTAGGTTTAGCAATGATAAAAGGCAGACAACATATTGTGTCTTATTTTTCCAGTCCTTAGACAGTTATAATGGATCCAGGCTTTGAATAACATTTATGTCTAGATGATAAGTTACAGTTCAGAGGTCCAATTTTATTTCACAAGAATAAATGAGGTGTATGTTGCTGTGAAATAACATGAATTTTTTGAAAATGTACTTATTTCACGAATTACAAGTTTTATAGTGTTCCATTTGGTTAAGAGAACTGATTAAATTGAGGACTATAGAAATGTATTTTAATGGAACACTTTATTCTAATGTTTTGGCTGTTTCTATTTGCTTACAAATGGCATTTCTGAAATGATAATTAATATTTTAAAAATCTTTTGAAAATAGAAACATGATTAAAACCTCTACTTTGGCCATGAGATTTTATCATTTTTATATATGTGTGTATATGGATGTATATATACATGCACGTATACATGTACACACATTTTTAATTCTATATAACAAATATACTGGGTAAGAAATTTAGCTATTCATGTTCTCATGCACTTTTTCTGCCTGCTATTTTACCACTTCTGGAAATCATGTAATATATTAAAGTAAAACACAACTGTGTCCTGTCCTAAGAACTTTTCTTCTTTGCTAACTTACTTTTGGATAATTACTTATGACGTCTGAGTACTTCAGCTATAAGTTCTGTTTTTCAGGAGACACTTTTGATTCTTGTTTTGTCTCTGGAAGGGGCCTGCAATCTGGGAGGTGTAAACTGAGGCTACATCCTTCTGTACTTTGTTGATAAGGAGCTCTAAAGGACTTCTACTAAGCTTCATAAAATTGAAACATTAGTTAAACAGAACAAACAACTTTTCACTGCCACATGGTGACAATCCATTTTTTAAAAAGGGACAACATAGCTATTTGAATACCTTAAAAAAAAAAAAAAGAGAGAAAAACTACAGGCGTACTTTGAAACCTGTAAAGGTATGATGGCCCAGCAATTATTGTGAAGATTTTAAAGCTATTGACACTTTTCCCAAAATGATATTGGGTAAGAAACAGAGTCTTCAAGTAGCATATTCTTTAATGTATTTTCATTTTCTTCTTCACTGAGAATTAACAAAGTACTTTGATGTATATCCTCAAGGCTTGTTGACTGTAATAGGAGAATAAATATTTTGAAGACTGAGGAACAACTAAAAATTTCTGATTTGTCATACACTAAAAAAAAGTTTTGAAAAATAATGACAGCAAATTTTAAAATCATTTTCATATTTAAAATTGCCATTATCCTTTAACATGACCTGAATAAATGCATCTAGAGATATTTGATTATATGCTTTGAACTTTTCTTTCTACTGGAGTTTTTGTTCCTTACTTTTGCGTGCAAAAACAAAAACAAAAACAAAAATCTGTCTGGCATGGCACTCAGGCTCATATATTTTTTTTTATGTAGCTGGAAAACACTTCCTGCAATGTAGCTGAACTCAGAGAGTAGAAAAAAATCTTTGTACCATAATGAAATGAATTGTATTTAAAAGTCTAAAAGAGAAGAAAATGAAGATTTTACTCAATAGTCAATATGTATGTGTTTGATGTATATTTACCATCATTCTATAAGTATTATCCCCAGTTTTGGCTAAAAATGAGGCAAATACAAGGGTCATTTAAGGCATGGGAGTTACTACTTCCAGGTGTGATTTGGGTATTACGGCATCTCAAGATAAAATCTACAAATAATACTGATCCGAACTACAGATCCCTTGACAAATCTTTAAATAGCCTTGATTATTATAGTTGAAGAATTCAATTTTCAGGGGGCTTATAAAAATAATGATTGACTGTGAATTGGGAATATAATTTAGTCTGCTTGCCTTTTACACAAAACTGGATTTCAAAAGCCAAAACGATTATGCTGCCTCCTTCCAAATTTTAGCCAAAATGCCCTGAGAAGTGGGAAATTGGGAGAAAAGTTGCATTGGCATTGGATGTTGGGTCTCTGGGGAGAGTATTTCACTTTCAGAAATTTTGGGAAACATCTACCGTATATAACAGATTGTGTAGCTTCCAAGTTCCAAAATATCTGTTACAAATAATGTCTCCAAAGAATGAAGTGGCTTTGTCAAAAGTAATTACAAATTACTTTTAATGAAATCCTAAATAAGAAGAAATTACAAATACATCAGACATTTATTTTGCCTATATATATTTTCTACCTATGCACAAGAGTTATGTGTAATACAAATCTAAGTAAGACTAAAAGATCCCCTTAAGTACTTTCAGAATAAAAGTTTCAAGTAATAAGAAAACACATGTCATGGTTTAATTGGCATATATAAACTCCTCCTCATTCATTCTCCTTTTTAATATAATTTAATTTATTTTATTTTACTTTAGGTTCTGGGATACATGTGCAGAACGTTCAGGTTTGTCACATAGGTGTGACATGTGCCATGGTGGTTTGCTGCACTTATCAATCTGTCATCTAGGTTTTAAGCCCCACATGCATTAGGTATTTGTCCTAATGCTCTCCCTTCCCTTTCCCCCTACCCTGCAACAGGCCACAGTGTGTGATGTTCCCCTCCCTGTGTCCATGTGTTCTCATTGTTCAACTCCAAGTCATGAGTGAGTCATTCTCCTTTTAAATTCTGAATCACATATAGATTTGTTTCAGAAATCTGTAATGCCACAACTTAAAATCAGTGCTATGAAATATTCATAAAATGTAGGGATTTCTCCCAAAGTCACAGATCTCAGCGTGAGGAGTTAGAATTTGAACTCAGGGTGTTTGAGGGAAGAGAGTGTAACAATAATATTTGTACTAGCTCTTGTTTTGAAATCAAATGATAAAAATTAAATTCCGAGAAATTTTGAAAACTTTCTTATTTAATACTCATATATAACAAAGTAACTTTTTTATTGTTACTTTTCATAATGTGGAGCAATAACAAAAAGAGGCTCCATTATATGAGCCTGTCCTGAATGAAATAATACATATATGAAAGCTGACACTCTTGGGTAAAACATGGAATAATAATGGGGCCAGCTCTTAGAAAGTAGAAAATACAATGGCAGCAGAATTAATGCAAAAGAGAATGTCAGGAAATGAGGAAACACACAAAACTGCAAATGTGAGAAACGAGTTACAACTACAACAATCCCATAAAATCAAGCTTTTTTTTTTTTTTTTTTAACATTAACAAGCCCTTTAGTTACTTCCCATTACATTACTAGATATCTGAGGAAAACCCAGAATATAAAGGTAAGGCGATCAGGTAATTATCTTTAGAATCATAGTAAGAAACAGAACTTAATTTTATGTGAGACAAGATAATAAGACAAATCCTGACAATGGACTGATGAAATAATGATATTGGGACTACAGTGCTATCAGCAGTGGGGGAAATAGCTTCCAACTACCACTTCACTCCCTGACCACATTGATCCAACTTAGCCTCCATTTTACCTCCAAGATGCCATGAGCCATTGGACAAGATATACACTTTTTTGGCAAATGATTGTATAGCTTAAAAGTCATATACTTTAGTATACTAAACAAGTGAGAATATCGCTACTAATTATCTCAGCTCCTGAATGAGAAATTCAGGCCAACCATATGCAGAGAAGGATTATCTTTGAACAGTATCTATATCATACTTTTTTTCAAAACAAAAATCAATATTGTTCAAAATCTGGGAAGGGTCACCCAGAAGTGGGGTAGCTTCTAACAGTTACCAGGAATTACCAGGAAGTTCCTTATTACAAAAGTGTACTTTAGGTGGCAACATGCAACTAACATCAAATAAATTTTAGAGTCTGGAGAGGAGATTTCTGCTGCCAGCATGTATCTTCTACAAGCAAGCCACTTCTCTTATAAAATGTTTAGATACATGCACACACACACACACACACACACACAACTTAGCTTCCTAACCAAAGTTGCTTCTGCAATTTCTTCAAGTTCAAATTTATTTATTACTATCCGTGTCAGGAGTCATTTTTGTTGACACAGTTTTCTGCTTTTTTAATCTTTAAATATTGCTGAGAGTGAAAGATGGAGATACAAGAATATATGGGCAGTTAAGTCTAATCTGATCACAACTGCTCATGTGTACAGTGATGCTAACTCATGATTATTTTTTCTATTTTACTCAGCAAGGAAGTAGAAAATGAAACTGGAATTGAGGCCAACCTCTTACTCGGTTGAATGCTAGGAAAGAAAACTACCAAATCATTAAATAGTGTGGTATGAGCACAGTATTTGGGTAAATTGTGAGCAGAAAGAGGTGAAATAAAGATGAAGTAATTCTGTTGAATGTCAAACTTAGCTATTTTAAAAGGACAATCATGTTTTCAGAAAACTACAGAAAGTAGGTTATTCTGAACAAAGCTCCGAATAAACTAAAATTGTACTCTAATATTTCCTTCTCTTTGCAGTTCTTCTCAAGATGTCCAGTGCTGTTGACTTTCTTTCTCCCTTGTCTTGCTGATGACTGTTTCCTTACATGGGTCTGATTTGGTCTGCCTAACTCCTCATGACACTGGCCTTTCATTTTTGTTTTTATATTAACATTCATTTAGTATTAACTGCATGTCAGGAATATACTAAAAGTTATATGTGACATATCTCCCTACTTTGTAATAGATCTATTATTTGGAATGCCAGGATTATTTGGAATTCTAGGAATTACTGGTGTTATTTAACTTGTTTAAGATGTCAGAACAGGTAAGTAATAGTGCCTGATATTTGAACCAAGTTTTTTTTAAATTCTGAACTTATATATTCTTGAAAGCTATACATTATCTCTCATGTGTACAGTGGTGTTAAATCATAATTATGTATCTCTCGCTCTATCCTTTTCCATCTTCTTTTTTCCTCCCTCTCCTTCTCCCTTTCTCTCTCTCTTTTTGAGCTCCTCCTCCTCCTCCTTTCTTGTTAATCTTTATCATTTCTCTGCCACTAAATGCTGGATTTTTCTGCTTGCCAACCCAGTAATTTAAAAGATCTGCCTAATAGCACAAAAGGGTTGACTGTACTTTCTAAATTCACATTTCTTCTGTTCATGAGGCAAACTTGACTGAGACTAAAATTGCTTAGTCCTAATTCCAAGTTTCTGGAAAAAGCCTAATTGTTTGGAGATGGTAAACTCATTCTACAGGTGATGTTTATCTTTTTTTTCTTTCTTTCTTTTTTTTTTTTTTTTTTTTGCCTTTCTCTTTTGGTGATTTGAGCCTATCATGTGACATGTATTTCTCTTCCAACTATTCATTCAAGCCATTTCAGTTTATACATTTTTGCATAAATGAGCAACATGGAAAGTCCTGAGCACACATCTTTCCGTCTATGCCAAATCCTAATACACGGGGCCAAGCCCCCCTACCCCTACCTGGTTTATTTCAGGTCTCTCTCCTACTTTTATCTCTGCACATATTTGGAATTGCCATCTCTCCTCATGAGCTTCAGGGCAATCAGTGAGTAGAAAAGTCATGATATATTTCACAACTGCTGCCTATAAATTATGATACAGATAACAGTCTTGTGGAGATTTGCTTAATTGGAAGTAGTATATTGGAAGATGGGAATATCTGACTCTGATCATAACTCAACCTCTAGGCCTTAGTTCCCACAACTTAAGAATGATTAAATTTAAATTCAGTTTCTTAAGGTTCTGTTTAACTCTAACATTCCATGTATAATATATTTGTCACATGTATTTGCTTAGTTCATCATCATCTTGTTTCCTTAACACTTGACCTAATTCTATCCCAAGCACTCATGGGAATATCTCAATTTGACATAAGAAAATATTCTACTAACTTTTATCAAACACCTAAATAAAAATTAACATATTAAGTCCTCAACATTGTTGATAGGTTTTTGGAAACTGTGACTTTAAGTAAAATGATGTATAGCAGATCCTCAAATGAAGTCATTTTCTAAAAAATTAGCTTTTTTATTTATTTCCCTTGAAGTCACAGTTACCAAGAACCTATTGATGACCTTAATTGAGGACTTACTATATTACAAAATATATCCACAGTGAAGGAAGTATACTGTAAAGTTGATAATAAAAGTTAATAATCAAATTCAGTTTTGTGTGTTCACGAAACTTGAACAATTTACACTTCATGGTTATACAGTCTGGCAGGGCACACACACACACACCAACTCCCCCATCTTATTTTTATTCTCCAGAATATTCAGCAATTTACTCTTGGGCTCATTTCTATCACTTTCCAGCTCTGCCCTAAACATATAATTATTGGATTAAGTAGCTCTCTTATTTCTCAAAGCTAGCTTTCACAGAAAGCATTTACTTTATATTGGAATCAAGCAGAAAAGCTTATCTGACTCACATGCACAGAATTCTTCTTGCTACCACTTACTTTGAGAACCCCACAAACTGTGAAGCTGCCTATCTCTCTATTTTATAATGAAACCATATTTTAGAGCTTTTGCTTGGTCCACTGAGAGAGAAATAAACTCTACTTTCCTTCACTGAAGATAGCCATCCTTCAGGTTTCTACCACCTCACAGACATCTCTTGGCTCTCTTTATTGCTGGCTGCCAAGACCTGAGGTTAGAGATGAAGACAATTATATCATGGAGAATTTTACTTTTTGAATAAGGTTAATGCAATTTACAGAGATTCAATGTTATTACTGAGTTCATTTTAAAGTAGTAAATTTACACTATACTTATATATGTTATAGGAATCCCTTCTTCACAATGTATAGGAGAAGAGATAAGATACCTCTTTTCTCTAGTTCAGTATGTTCTTTCTACATTAATGACCAATAGCATCAAATAATGTTTTTCAGCAATTTTAGAAATTTTAACACTAATTCTTGTGTCCACCCAAGCTATTACATTTTAATATACCAACATGGATTACCAGTTCCTATCAGGGCCTTAGAAAGCTGTATATAATAAATAACTTGACAGCAGTCATGGCATTAATAATCTAAAACAGCTAGATAAATTATAGTAACAACATGATAGTTCATTTGTAAATATTTGGACATTTAAACTTTATTATTTATTTTATTTCATTTTTTGAGATGCAGTTTTGCTCTGTCACCAGGCTGGAGTGCAGTGGCACAATCTCAGCTCACTACAACCTCCGCCTCCCAGGTTCAAGCTATTCCCCTGCCTCAGCCTCCCGAGTAGCTGGGACTACAGGCACGTGCCACCACACCCAGCTAATTTTTGGTATTTTAGTAGAGACAGAGTTTCACCATATTGGCCAGGGTGGTCTCCATCTCCTGACCTCACGATCTGCCCACCTCGGCCTCCCAAAGTGCTGGAATTAGAAGCGTGAGAAGAGCTTCATTTGCATTCTCTGCCCAGTTATTAAATGAGTACTTTCAGACTTCCTAAGCTCTGGGGAAACTGGCGGTCTTGTTGTCTGGAATACCCTAATTAACAAATCCCTCTCAGGGATATATTTTGGCTCCTTAAACACTAAATAACCTAGATCTTTTACTACTGGGATTACTGTATCAACATGCTATGTTTACTGTGAAGATTCTTTAATCATACCTTCTAAAGAAAATTTTAACTTCACTGTGTTACTGTTTACATAATTATTAGAAATAGATGTTAATCTTGACAGACGTCTTTAGGGACATAGAAATTGGATTTTTTTTTAAATATCATATTCACTCATAATTCCTCAGTTTAAGTATAAATTCACTTACACATAAACAAGATAAAATATTTTATGTCATATACTCCATAGAGATAAAATCTAAGTGAATGACTCATTACTATGTAAATATGATTAATTAGATTGTGCCTAAAAAGAAAAAAAGTCAGGAACTGTACTTTCAGAAGATGGTATTATTATTAGAAAAATAAGGTACTTACATATAGAAATTTACAAAAAAATGGCAGTATAAACTCATGGTAAAATGTGTTTATTTTGATGGAAAATGCTGTGAGAATTCACAGAAAGGAAAGACAATTTACTGGGGGCAAATAGTTTTTTAAAAATTAATTAATATATTTAAACTATTAGCCTCTTTTATATAAATTATGGAATTTTTTTGCAAGTTTTTGGTAAAATCATAAAATTTCTTTTAAAGACTAAGTGTCCCAACTTTCTTTATAGGGATAATTATAATTGCTGGTATCAAATGTTTACCCTTTCCAAACAGATATATAACAATAATTTATGCTTTACTTTCATATTTAGGAACTAGATTCTTGTTCTTTGTTAGGTCCATAACTTTCATGTTTCCAGGATTGTTCCAGCCTAGTATTTTATAAAATATTCATAATTTAAATTGATTGACTTAACTGAATACTGGGCTAATTACTGCCTTTTAAATGCTATTTCACCATCAAGGTACATTGAAGAGACTACTGGAGAATGAAGAGTGGTCTCTGGATTGACACTCAATTGTTACGATATCTATGGGGTTTTAGTTCTATTTCAGCTTCATTTTTGAAGCCTAAGAGGAAAGTAATAGAAATGCAATTACATGGCTAACCCACTCAGGTTAAAAATACTTATCAGAGATAATGGAGAATAGAGAAGAGCATGATTGACCTTCCTCGAGGGTGCTACTAGTCAGGCTCTATTTAAAGCCATCAACCATCTGCTCTCCTGATCTTTGTATAGACCATAGAATCTATACCAGTCTCTTCACAGGAAAAAAAAAAAAAACAAGGCTCAATGGATGTTATATTGTCACAATTGTCTTTGATTTTGCTTTCAATTGAAACCAGATGGGTAGAAGCATTTATCAGCTCATTAAATTCTAAGATAGGGGTGACAGTTGACAGAGAAGCATCACATCAATAGCCAAAAAGTAACATCAAGTAGATGTGGAAACCTACACATTAGGACAGATATGAATGTGAAGAAAACTGTGGCTTGGATCCTCTCAGCCTGCATTTAAGTTAATTCTCTAGATCCTCTATGCAGTGTTTGAGACACCTCATTCTTTTTACGGTTTAGAGGCACATTGTCTAATATGGTAGACACTAGCTACGTGTAGCTATTAAGCACTTGAAATGTGGCTAGTGCGTCTTAGAAACATATATACTTAATTTTATTTAATTTTAATTAAATAAAAAGTAGTTCAATCTGGCAAATTTTAATTTATATTTGAAATAATGTGGGCATGTGAATCTACTTCTTAATATATAAATTTTATAAAATCTAAATACAAATCAAGCGTTTGATCTCAATTGAAAATTGCATGTTCCAAGACATGCTGTAAGTGTAAAACAAATACCACATTAAAATTAATAATATAAAAAACAGTATTTCATTTAAAATGTGTATATTGATTAAAATGATAAATTATAATATTTTGGACATTGGATTAAACAAAACATATTATTGAAGTTAATTTTCTAAAAGTGTATAATACATTTGTGGCTTTATATTCTATCATACAGCTGTGGTTTCCATCGTTACATAACTCTTCCCTAAGCTATCTATCAGAACTCTCAATCTTTGAATCTGGCCTTGACTGTTTCTCACATTTCTTTACATTATCAAGCCCTGCTGATAAGGCATTTACTCTTTTTGATAATTGTCAACATGGCATAAACAGCACTGCATATAATTCCCCGTACTTACCAGAGTGTAAACTACTGTCCAGTATTAAGGAAATTTTAAAAATTAACTACCTACCTAACAGTCTTATTCTGCTTTAAAAATAAGACCACAGACTAAGGACAATCTACTGGTGACTTGCTGCTTGTATGACGTTTGTTAAAACATTCCCAATTAAAATTTGTTCTATCTCAGTTTATGGGGAGAGTGAAAAGAACAGTTTCTAAATAGCCTTAACAATAGTGATATATTTTTTAAAAAAATAATAGCTCTACTAATTTTAAACAAATATAATCAGAGTATCTGCTATATATAAGCACAGGGCAAAGTATCCAGTATATAAATAGACTAAGTCTCAGTGATACATACAGGAGACAGGGAAACACTGGGTAGAGGAGGGAAGTTCCCTGGCAAAGGCCCCACCCTCAAGCCTGAAGACCCATGACCCTAAGTGAGGACAGGTATTTCTGTTTTTGTGCCCCAAAAGTTGCCTTTTGGCCAACCACACCCCCACCCCCCATTCTGCCTCCATATAAACCCAAAATCTTAGTGGACACAGACACAAGTGGCTGAACATTGAGAGGGACAGAGGAACAGACCAGCAGACACCAGCAGACACCAACAGACCAGCAGACCAGTGACAGCAGAATGACACAGATGCCAAGGGGAGTTCAGCCAGGGGCAGTCAGAGGAGAGTCCAGTTGCTGGGTGGCTCCACTCCATGGGAAGACCACCTTTCCACTCCATCCCACTTTCCAGCTCCCCATCCATCTCCCTGAGAGACACTTCCACCACTCAATAAAACCTCACACTCATCGTTCAAGCCCATGTGTGATAAGATTCTTCGGGTACACTGGGCAAGAACTCCAGATACAGAAAGCTGTCACACTGGGCATCTTCCCTTGGGATAAGGCAGAGAGTCTGTTGAGCTGATTAACACAAGCCATCTGCAGACGGCAAAACTGAAAGAGCGCACTGTAACACATGCCCACTTGGGCTTCAGGAGTGGCAGATATCCACTCCTAGAAGCTGTCATAGGGCTGGAGCCCAAGAAACCGTCCCACTGCCTCTGCACCTGGCCATCTGCATGCTCCCCCTAGTGGTTTGAGCAGCGGGGCGACCAAAGGAGCCAGCCTCGCCCCTGTCGCAAGTCCTGCGAGGGGAATAAGGGAGCTCTCCCATTTTATCAGGACCTGATGTACAGGAGTTTACAAATAAATGAATGAGTAGTCACCATCGGGTGTAAGTACTATGATGGAAAGAAATGTGAGTGCTAAAAGACGCACGTCCTCAAAAAGGTGCAAAGTAAATTTCAGAAAACAATTATTAAATGACAGGTGTCAAGACATAGAGATGTGTGCTGATGATGAAAAATACTAAACAAGGCAATATTCCTGCCTTCACTATGTTTATACTTGGAGATAGGAAAGGCAAATCTATGAATAAATGACTTAGTGTTATAAATTATAGTATGAATAAATGGCTATAGTACTATAAATACTATAAATATAAATTGCCATTATTCATAAGAGCTAGGGAACAGAGAGCTTTGATGTCACCAAGAAAAGGCATTTTCTCCCAGGCAGAAGGAACATCACCAGTGAAGTTTGTGAAGTAATATAACCTGGCAGCTTCAGATATGCAAGTAGCCCTGGAAAGCTGCATATGGGGATATGAGGGAGGTTATGGGCACACGCTGTTTGCAGAAAAAACTTGTATCTTTATCCCGATGATTATGGGGAGGCAGCCTTATTCTGGGAGCCATGGAAGTCTACTAAAAAGTAATAATAATAATAGGACCTTCAGATTCCTTTTTACTCAGCCAACAAACTCCAGTTACATTTATTTACTGTAACAAAACTAGTAATAATAGGACTTGCGGATTCCTTTTTACTCTGCCAATGGACTCCAGTTACATTTATTTACTGAAACAAAACTGCAAAAGTCTTGTTGAGTACATTTATGAGTTCTGGGCAGAATGCGCTTTTGAAAAGCAGTATACAAAATATCTTCATTCTCCTGAGATAAATACATCTCCCTGAGTAATCATTGCTCATTTTTGGAATTCACAATAATGACAGCAACTAAAAAGCTTAACTCAATTTAGGCAATTAGACATGATATTAAGACAACATACTGAAATTGAGCCTCCATGTGTAAGTCCTCTTAAAAACTATACAGTGATGGTAATTATAAAAAGTTTCCTGATATATCCTTTTAAATAATCTATAAAGCACTTTAGTGTCATTAGCATTCCTGGATGGTGACAGTTCCAAATCAAATATGCATTCCAACTAGAAGCTATGACTGCCCTCATCTGTGTTCACAGCTCTCTTTTCTACACAATATATTAGTCGGTGAAGGTTCATGAATTGACTTTCTGAGGACACAAGCTGAGAAGCATTTTCAGCAATGCAAAATCCTTAACTGTGTCTATGTAACATTTTACTTCTCAAGGCTTCAGTGACTGATAATTAAAAATGAAAGAGAAACACATTCATCTATAATAATGTATTAATAATTAATGAAGTCATTGATATGAAAAATTGATATAAAATCTAACATATCAATCAGTAAAATTGTATTGGCCATGGTTTTAAAACAATACAACTTCTAGATTAGTATTTAATCAAACTAAACAATAATCAGAGGGTATAGGAACTTAAAAATGGGTAGACTCTATATTTGTAGGTGCTTATATCATTCTTGCCAATAATAATAATACCAATTTTCATGTTTTTTGATTCAAAAATCTATAATAATGTTTTTATTTTATTTCAAAATTAGATATAACTATCTTAACCTGACCAGGGTACAAGAATCAAATTCTTTTTCATTCATTTGTGGAAACTTTTCATTTTAAACAATATTTTAAATTTAAAAATATAAAATATTTTAAGTTTTCCAAGGTATTTACAAGCTAGGAATTAATAGATATATTTTATGTGGATCATTTGCCTCACCTTATTCAATCATTGGTTCATGAGTTTCAAATGGATTTTGAAGAACTCTTCTATAAAGGGAAATACGATGTTCAAACTATATTTAAAAGCATTCAAATAATCTCAAAAAGACATAGGAGAATTAACATTTCACTTAGTGTTACCCAATGCCAAGACCAGATAGATCGGGGAGACCCTAACCCAGTGGTGCTAGAGGAATTAAAGACATACACACACAGAAATATAGAGGTGTGAAGTGGGAAATCAGGGGTCTCACAGCCTTCAGAGCTGAGAGACCTGAACAGAGATTTACCCACGTATTTATTAACAGCAAGCCAATCATTAGCATTGTTTCTATAGATATTAAATTAACTAAAAGTATCCCTTATGGCAAACGATGGGATGGGCCAAATTAAAGGAATAGGTTGGGCTAGTTAACTGCAGCAGGAGCATGTTCTTAAGGCACAGATCTCTCATGCTATGGTTTATGGCTTAAGAATGCCTTTAAGCAGGTTTCCGCCCTGGGCGGGCCAGGTGTTCCTTGCCCTCACTCTGGTAAGCCCACCACCTTCCAGCGTGGGCGTTATGGCCATCGTGAACATGCCACAGTGCTGCAGATATTTTGTTTATGGCCAGTTTTGGGGCCCGTTTATGCCCAGATTTTGGGGGGGGCTTGTTCCCAACATGTCCCCCTTATTTGATTTGCAAATCAATAAAAGCAAAGGCAGTTTTGTCACGGTGAGCTACTTCTCGCAGGAATCAGGATCCACATCTGCAGACTATACAAAGACAAACAACACAGATTAAAAGCACAATCATTGAAATCACAGAGCTTCCAAGTGTTTTTATCCATTTTAATGGGTTACTAGCTGCTAACTTGTCTGAAACTCCTTCAAGCACTCCAGTTCCTGGCATTAAGGTCAGGTGTGCCTGGGAAGCTTTAAATATTTGTTCTTTTAATTTTGTTATATCCAAAAACAAGTTTGTAGAGTGTCCTTCTAGATGCTTTGTTATTCTTTCCCAAATTTTGATCTTATTAAGAGCTATTAATAGTTTCCACAAATCCTTATGTTTAGCTCCTACAGCGGGCCATATCATTTGAGGTTGAGGTGGCCACTATACCACCATGGTTCCAAATAATAAAACTTTTGCCGTACTTCTTATTATATCTACCATCTGACCATTTTGTTCAGATCAGCTTAACACAGTGTGTCCGTGGCACACAGACTAAGAGGTGCAATTCAAGCTAAACATCCCCTTAGGGGACCAATCAATAATGATTCCATAGGAATCGTGCAGCATCTCTGCCTGTTCTGCAACACAATCTTCCTAAACAAGTGCATTCATTATTTCTGGCCAGGTTCTGTTTTGTTTACAAATAGGTTTTCGAGGGCAGTATAGGAGCAGATTTAGTATGGTAAATACTGACATCAGAAAGCATGTGTAACTGTGTCATAGAATGATTATATCCAGGCATTATTACCAGTCAGGATTGATAAATATGCCCAATAAGTATAATTGTTCTCTGTGTCAGCCCTTGTTTAAGGAATACTCATGGCAATGGTGATCATCGCTATCGTAGCTACCATTAAATTACTCACTGCGACTGGTTGTCTCGCTTTCCTCAGGTTTTCTTCTATCATCTGTGACAGCTTCTTCATCTGTCCCCAGGTGGGTGGCTGTGTTCAATAGGTGTTGCTTGTGACAGTTGTGGTCCTCCTCAGCATCAGCCTTGACATGGCTGCAACCGGGGTGTCTTTGGGATCCTCCTGGAATCTCTTCCTTGGCATCTGGCTCATGATGAGGTTTCAGGTGTCTTGATGGTATCTAAATTTGCTGTTGATTTTGTCCTGGAGAAAGACAAGCATAACCCCACCCTAAGTTATTATTTTACCTATTTCCCAACTTTTTGTTATCAGGTCTCCCCACAAAATCAGTTGTTCTGCTTCTGTCTTTGCAGCTGGTTTCTGTAGGTGCTGTTCAGCTGCTGATAACATGTGGCCTTTGGGCAGCCTCAAAAAATTTAAGGTTAATAATGCTAGGTTCAATTGCAACTGTGGGGTTCCATATTCTCTATTTCCCCCTTTCTGCTTTTGCAACTGCTGTTTTAGGGAAAGATTCATTCTTTCCACTATAGCTTGTCCTTGATAATTGTATGGGATACCAGTAATGTGTTTAATATTCCACATAGAGAAAAATGTAGCTAGAGTTTGGCCAGTATAGCCTGGGGCATTATCTGTTTTAATAGAGGCTGGAATACCCATCATCGCAAAACGTCGCAAAAGGTGACATTTAACACAGGCAGAAGACTCTCCTGACTGGCATGTAGCCCAGAAAAAGTAAGAAAAGGTCTCCACACATACATGTACATAAGCTAGTCTCCCAAACGAAGGAAACTTGTGTGACATCCATTTGTCAAAGACAGTTAGGGTCCAATCCTCGAGGATTAATTCCTATAAAAGATGAGGAATGTACCATTTGGCAAGTTGGGCATCGCTGGATAATAGCTTTAGCTTCTTTCCAGGTAATGCTGTATCTGCGTTTGAGACCAGAGGCATTAACATGGGTTAAATTGTGAAAGTGTCTAGCATTAAATATTGCATTAGCAACTAGGTGATCAGCCACTTGATTCCTTTCAGTCAAAGGTCCTAGAAGAGATGTATGAGCCCTAATGTGAATGATGTAAAAAGGGTGCATTCTACTTCTAACTGCTGTTTGCAATTGGGTAAATAAAGTCATCAGTTGTTCGCCTGTATGAAATCATAACTAAGCATTTTCATTTAACTGTGTGGAGTGAACCACATATGAAGAATCAGAAATCACATTAATAGGTATATCAAAAGCAGTCAATACCTCAATTACAGCTACAAGCTCTGCTTTTTGAGCTGAAGTATAGGGCATCTGGAAAACTTTACTTTTCGAACCAGAATAAGAAGCTTTACCATTACCAGCCCCATCTGTAAAACAATGAAAACGCTTAGCAGGCTGCAGGTTGTTTACCACAGGAATTGTAAATGCAAACCATTCACAGTCTTGCTCAGCTAAAGGGATAGTAAAGAAACAGTCTTTTAAATCTATGACTATTAAAGGCCAATTTTTTTGAATTATAGCAGGAGGAGGCAATCCTGGCAGTAATGCTCCCATAGGTTGTATTACTGAATTGATAGCTCTTAAGTCAGTTAACATTCTCCATTTACCTGATTTTTTCTTAATTACGAAAATTGGACAATTCCAAGGGGAAAATGTTGGAGCTATGTGCCCATTTTCTAATTGTTCAATAATTTCTCTAAAACCTCCAGTTTCTCTTTACTTAGCAGCCATTGTTCTATCCAAATTGTCTTATCTGTTAACAATTTTAAAGGTATAGGTTCTGGAGGCTTAACAACGGCCACCATCAAAAATTATTTCCTAATCTTTGGCGGGAACTCTGCTTTTCCGCTTGAAGCGGTTCTTTCAAGCCTTGCAATTTTTTTTCTAGTCCCATACCAGGGACATACCCCATTTCATGCATCATATGTTGACTTTGAGGGCTATATAATTGTTCTGGAATTAGAACTTGTGCTCCCCATTGTTGTAATAAATCTCTCCCCCATAAATTTATAGGTACAAAATTTATAATTGGTTGAATAGTCCCAGGTTGTCCACTGGGCCCTTCACAATGCAAAATATAACTACTCTGATATACTTCAGGGGCGTTACCAACTCCAACTATGTTAAATTGAGCGAGTTGAATTGGCCACATGGACGGCCAGTGCTGTAGAGAAATGATTGAAATGTCCGCTCCTGTATCTACCAAACGTTTAAATTTCTTTCTCTGAATAGTTATTTCACAGGTAGGACGTTTATCAGTAATTTGATTTACCCAGTAAGCTGCTTTGCCTTGTTTATTTGTGATTCCAAATCCTCCTGTTCGTTTAATTTCACTTTTTCCCATTCTCACATACGGCACAATCAGGAGCTGTGCTATGCGCTCTCCTGGCTCTGCTTTCCAGGGAACAGAAGTAGATATAACAATTTGAATTTCCCCATTGTAATCTGAATCAATGACTCCTGTATGTATTCGTACCCCTTTTAAACTTAAACTAGACCTTCCTAAAAGTAATCCTATTGTCCCCGCTGGCAAGGGTCTGCAGACTCCTGTTGGGACCTTTCATGGGGGTTCCCCAGGCAGAAGGCTCACAGCTTTTGTGCAGCACAAATCTACTGCGATACGACTGGCTGTGGCGGGGGACAGACATTGTACAGGGGCGAGGGAATGGCCTGAGCTGGAAATGCCCCAGTTTAGAATGGGGCCCAGGACGGGCCCCTCATAGCATTTCCCGAAATCGGGTTCCCTTCTCTATCAAACTTAGAGTGACACTGATTAGCCCAATGTTTTCCTTTTCTACATTTTGGACATATTTCACGATCAGCAGTTTTCTTTGTTCCCCTATCTGGCGGCCTGACTCGCTGATTATTTCTACATTCTTTTTTACTATGAATAGCTTGTTTAAATTCTTTGAGTAATTTAAAAGGAAAGGGCTCAAATGTAGCTATAATATTTCCCTGTTGATCTGGGGGGTGTATTCTAACAGGGAACTGCCAAGCCTCTAAATCACCCTCTCGTCTAGCTTGCTGAATTCCTGCCTGAATAGAATTAACAGCGGTCGCTCGAGGCGCTGTTCGAACAGTCACTGCGGCAACTACTTTTTGCCGAGTATACTCTGGAAAAGAAAGATCTGGAGGGTCTTTTTCTTCAAAATAATTAGGGGGTGCAGAAGGGTAGGAATGAACCTCTCCTTCCTTTGCCACTTTAGCTTTAGCTGGTAAATAAACATGCTGTGTAACCTGTTCTGTTACTTCGCTATACTCTCCTTCCTCCTCATCATCAGTGTGAAAAAGTTCCAAGGTGGAACGAACCAGACTCCACACTTGTCCAATTGTTACCCTGACGCTTCCGAGCTCCCTTTCTTTTTTTATTTTATTTTATTTTATTATTATTATACTTTAAGTTTTAGGGTACATGTGCATAACGTGCAGATTTGTTACATATGTATACATGTGCCATGTTGGTGTGCTGCACCCATTAACTGGTCATTTAGCATTAGATATGTCTCCTAATGCTATCCCTCCCCCCTGCCCCAACCCCACAACAGTCCCCAGAGTGTGATGTTCCCCTTCCTGTGTCCATGTGTTCTCATTGTTCAATTCCCACCTATGAGTGAGAACATGCGGTGTTTGGTTTTTTGTCCTTGTGATACTTTGCTGAGAATGATGGTTTCCAGTTTCATCCATGTCCCTACAAAGGACATGAACTCATCATTTTTTATGGCTGCATAGTATTCCATGGTGTATATGTGCCACATTTTCTTAATCCAGTCTATCATTGTTGGACATTTAGGTTGGTTCCAAGTCTTTGCTATTGTGAATAGTGCCGCTATAAACATACGTGTGTATGTGTCTTTATAGCAGCATGATTTATAATCCTTTGGGTATATACCCAGTAATGGGATGGCTGGGTCAAATGGTATTTCTAGTTCTAGATCCCTGAGGAATCGCCACACTGACTTCCACAATGGTTGAACTAGTTTACAGTCCCACCAACAGTGTAAAAGTGTCCCTATTTCTCCACATCCTCTCCAGCACCTGTTGTTTCCTGGCTTTTTAATGATTGCCATTCTAACTGGTGTGAGATGGTATCTCATTGTGGTTTTGATTTGCATTTCTCTGATGGCCAGTGATGATGAGCATTTTTTCCATGTGTTTTTTGGCTGCATAAATGTCTTCTTTTGAGAAGTGTCTGTTCATATCCTTCACCCACTTGTTTTTGGGGTTGTTTGTTTTTTTCTTGTAAATGTGTTTTAGTTCATTGTAGATTCTGGATATTAGCCCTTTGTCAGATGAGTAGGTTGCAAAAATTTTCTCCCATTTTATAGGTTGCCTGTTCACTCTGATGGTAGTTTCTTTTGCTGTGCAGAAGCTCTTGAGTTTAATTAGAGTTTTCCCAGCACCATTTATTAAATAGGGAATCCTTTCCCCATTGCTTGTTTTTGTCAGGTTTTTCAAAGATCAGATAGTTGTAGATATGCGGCATTATTTCTGAGGGCTCTATTCTGTTCTATTGGTCTATATCTCTGTTTTGGTACCAGTACCATAGTGTTGGAAGTTCTGGCCAGGGCAATCAGGCAGGAGAAGGAAATAAAGGGTATTCAATTAGGAAAAGAGGAAGTCAAATTGTCCCTGTTTGCAGATGACATGATTGTATATCTAGAAAACCCCATCGTCTCAGCCCAAAATCTGCTCAAGCGGATAAACAACTTCAGCAAAGTCTCAGAATACAAAATCAATGTACAAAAATCACAAGCATTCTTATACACCAATAACAGACAAACAGAGAGCCAAATCATGAGTGAACTCCCATTCACAATTGTTTCAAAGAGAATAAAATACCTAGGAATCCAACTTACAAGGGATGTGAAAGACCTCTTCAAGGAGAACTACAAACCACTGCTCAATGAAATAAAAGAGGATACAAACAAATGGAAGAATATTCCATGCTCATGGGTAGGAAGAATCAATATTGTGAAAATGGCCATACTGCCCAAGGTAATTTATAGATTCAATCCCCGTCTTACTCACCATGGGGATTGCTTTAAGAGTACTTGGGTGTCCTCCAGCTAGTTCCACATTCTCCAACTGTCACTCTGATGACCCTTTGACCTGGATTGGAGCCCCCACAATGAACGCCACTTGCCGAGACCAGCTCGGTCAGGGAGACCCTAACCCAGTGGCACTAGAGGAATTAAAGACACACACACATAGAAATATAGAGGTGTTAAGTGGGAAATCAGGGGTCTCACAGCCTTCAGAGCTGAGAGACCCGAACAGAGATTTACCCACATATTTATTAACAGCAAGCCAGTCATTAGCGTTGTTTCTATAGATATTAAATTAACTGAAAGTATCCCTTATGGGAAATGAAGGAATGGGCTGAATTAAAGGGATAGGTTGGGCTAGTTAACTGCAGCAGGAGCATGTCCTTAAGGCACAGACCTCTCAAGCTATGGTTTATGGCTTAAGAATGCCTTTAAGCGGGTTTCTGCCCTAGGCGGGTCAGGTGTTCCTTGCCCTCATTCCGGTAAGCCCACCGCCTTCCAGCATGGGTGTTATGGCTATCATGAACATGCCACAGTGCTGCAGAGATTTTTTTTATGGCCAGTTTTGGGGCCAGATTATGGCCAGATTTTGGGCGGCTTGTTCCCAACAACCCAATATATGTGTTACCCAATATATGTGCTAGTAATACAAAATCATCCTTAAAGAAGTGACTAATGTTCCAACACAATATGAGAAAAATTGCGTGTGCTTTCCTTATAGCAGCACAACTTAAAACGTTTGATTGTGAGGCAGGTAGAATTCTAAGATGCACCCATGCTCACTGCCCCCTGGAATATAATTCCCCTGCTTGGAATATGAGTAGAACGTCCCACTTTTTCAGAAGGAAATAATATAACAAGGATGTAATTAAGATCCCCAGTCATTTGACTCTGAGTTAATCAGAAAATCATCTTGGGTGGGCTTGGCCTAATCAGTGGGAGTTTTAAATAAGAGAGTCCGTACATTCTAAGAGGTAACATTCAAAGCAGCAGAGATCCTCTCTCTACAATGCTGGCTTTGAAGAAGCAAGCTGTAAAGAATTATATGGCTGCAAAGAAATGAATTCTGCCAATCATCCTGGGGAGTTTAGAAAGGCATCATTTCCTAATTGAGTCTCCAAATGAGAATGCAGCACAGCTGATGGCTTGCCTGCTGGCTTGTGAGGCCCTGAGAAGAGGACTCAGAACTGTTTGTTTAATTACATTAAGAATAATGCCAAAAAACACAAGAGATTTTGTGTTTGTTACCATTAAAAGATTTATAATTATATTCACCAGTGATTTTTAATCATGTACAAACTATATTGTATCAGAAAAGTTATTCCACCTCTCAGTGCCTACACTATATTGTAAAATTACAAAAAAAAGCATGTAGTACCTGTCTCATATGGGCAGGAATAACTTTTCTGTTTTGCTGTTTAAAATCTAGTAGTGTATGTGCAAGATATTTTCACTGTGACATTTTGATTGACCTTTTCTTTTGTATTTGAGGCAAATATACTATCTGGGAAGGCAATGGCTGTATGTTCTTGATTATCTAACTTTGGTATAAGAAACACTTTCTGGTACTTGTTAAAAATGATGAACCAGGGATTTCTGGCTTCTACTTACAATGTTGGTAGCTAAAAAAGCATAGCTACTGCACTTAAAAATCCAAACAACAATTTCAAATTTATAAATGTTCTTGACCTTGTAAGAGAGCTGATGTCATAGACGAGCAATTAACCTGAAATCTAGGGAAGGATGGCTGCTTCCAAAGATAGATGGGATATGGACAGTGGCTTATCTGGAGCAGGCACTGTCAAATATTAGTAAGAAAAACAATTAGCTAAAATTTTGATTGAGTGCTGAAGGCTGAGTTTGGATTAGCATAAGGATAAAGAACCCCTGCAAGTGGTCGTCAAAAGATTTCTTACGGATTCATAGGCTCTTCTCTACAGATATAACTATGCTCAAGAAAGATTGAAAGCAGCTGACAGCTGTAAGAAGAGGGTCTTTCAGGGTTTAGGCATGAAGAGGGAAGTAGCAGGCTTTGCAGGAAAAGTTTGTGGTCCACCTGGATCAATTTTTCCTTCCTATCCTATGATGAAAGCCTCAAACTGCTGGGAGAAGCACAACAAACATTTTTGTTGCTGTTTATTGTTTTTTTTTTTAAATAGGTCACTGGGGAAACTCACTGCAGCTGGAATGATGGCACATTAAAACGAAATATTCTGCAACTTAACAAGGGTCAAAAATACGTGCTGGACCCACACTGATAGCTAAGGCCAGACAGGTTCACTAAGAAGAGTCCATTCCTAAGACTCAAGTAAATACACCGTGTTTACTTAAGACAAAATCCCAACAACAGAAAACGCCTAGACCTCCCATAACCAGGCTTGTAAGTGTCAAGTAATTTATAAGTAATGGCTGCTTTTTGCTGGGAGCAGGCATGGAGAGAAGTCTTAGAGTCTTGGGTTCTTCTTTATGTCGGTCTCAATTTTCTCCATCCATCATCCGTACTGCCACCAGCATCATAAGTTTACCAATGTAAATTGCATAGTAAGTTTACCAATGTAAATTTTTTTTTTTTTTTTTTGAGACGGAGTCTCACTCTGTCGTCCAGGCTGGAGTGCAGTGGCGCAATCTCGGCTCACTGCAAGCTCCGCCTCCTGGGCTCACGCCATTCTCCTGCCTCAGCCTCCAGAGTGTCTGGTACTACAGGTGCCCGCCACCGCGCCTGGCTAATTTTATTTTTATATATATATATATGTATATTAAAATATATATATGTATATTAAAAAAAATATATATATATATGTAGTAGAGACGAGGTTTCACCGTGGTCTCTATCTCCTGACCTCGTGATCTGCCCACCTTAGCCTCCCAAAGTGCTGGGATTACAGGCGTGAGCCAGTATGCCAGGCTGTAAATTTAATCATTTTTCTTTTCCTTAAAACTGTGAAAGTTGATTATATGAATTGGGTCATTCTTGTTATACCTAATTAAATCATAGTCGAGACGCTGGGGGGAAAAATCACATAGCACCAGCTTCAATAATTGAAATTTCTGCAAGCCCAACTGCTATAACAGCCTGCTAGTAACTGTTGAAGCAAGCTGAAATAGCAGTGGCTCTAAGTCTAGGGACTGCCAGCTCCCAAAAGCTTATCTACAGAGTCAATAAGCTTTCTTTCAAAAAAATTTATAACATCTCTCTTTATGATAAAGCTCCCAACTTTCTCTTTATTCTTGAAACATATTCAAGACATCAGGTCTGTGTGTATGCCCTGAACTCCAATTCTGTGATTCCAAATTAAATGTTTAATTTAGAGATTAGTCTCTAGATTTTTGCTCTGGCATGGACAAAACCAATCAAATGTTCATAAGATCACACCCAAATTTGTATAGGTCTGTCTTTACACTGAACTTCAAGCTTCTTCAGAAAACAAGACAATGTTTTATATATTCTGAATATGTTTTTATATTTAATGTTTTCAGAAAGTATCATATCAACATACACATTTAACATAATGTGTGTGTCTGTGATTTTCCCTCAAAGCTAATGTTGAATTTATGGAACAGTTTAAAAACAATGATAGGTCTTGGATTCAGCAGTATCATAGAATCAAAATAAATATTTTATATCTATAAAGCTTAATACAGTGTCTAGCACAGCAAGGCACTACCCAAACTATTTACTGACTCAAGTGAAACGTGTTGCATTTAACTGAATGGAGCTCGGCCTTTGTAGGAGGAATGGTAAGGTAAAAACACAGAGGAAAACTAAAGGACTGCTAGATTTTGAGGGAGCTCAGAAGTGGCAATAGCTGCAGAATAAGGGAATAAGTTCAGCACATGATAGGAAGTGGGAAAATGACTAAAACAGAAAAATATTAAAGGCAGTCAAGTAAAGGTTTAAAATCAAACACTACTTTAAAATGATTATAATTTCATAGTTCTTCAAATTCTAATTACTGAGCAGAGTGGGGGTCTCAGAGCTAAGAATTATTTTGCCACTGGTCTACTATTTCAACAATTACAGGTTGCTGACACCAGCCAGGCTGTGAAGTTTGTCATGAATATTATCGCATATTGAATTGTAAACACTTTACCACTGTAAAAATTACTGGAAAGAACACTTCATTAACAGTGCACATTACTAAAAAATGAGCTCAGCAATGTTAGAAGTCGAGGACTTCTTTTAATAATCAAGATAATTTTTATGCACATAAAAGAGAATTATCAACAAAGACACAGAAAACAAAAATACATCTGAAATGCCCTCTAAAACAAGCAAAAACTGATCAATATCCTGTTTATATGCTAAAAGAATTACAGCCTTTTATTTTATTTATTTATTTACTTATTTATTTGTTTTCTGAGAAGCAGTCTCGCTCTGTCATGCGGGCTGGAGTGCAGTGGCATGATCTCAGCTCACTGCAACTTCCACCTCTCGGGTTCAAGCAATTCTCCTCTGTCAGCTTCCTGAGTAGCTAGGATTATGGGTGCCCACCACCACACCCAGCTAATTTTTGTATTTTTAGTAGAGACCGGGTTTCACCATGTTGGCCAGGCTGGTCTTGAACTCCTGACTTCATGATCCGCCTGCCTCAGCCTCCTGAAGTGCTGGGATTGCAGACGTTAGCCACAGCACCCGGCCAAGAATTACATTCTTAAATAAAAGCCCCAAACAGTTCCTTTTCTAATATAATTTTCTGTTCACGATTTACACTTGAAAATCATTACATGTTTAACATATCAACTTTACGTTGCTCTTCATGTGATATTTCCACATGCCATTTAAATATGTGATACTGTTACTTTCAAATAATTCTTCATTTCATACTTTAGTAAATACAATGCTTTTATCACTGTTTCTGCTTTTGAATGTCAATAAATTCACAACTTAGAAAAGCTGAAGGGTAATGTAACATCTAAATAGTAATGCAAAGTATGAGACAAGTATTTAAAAACAGGTACACACATATTTAATCAAAATCATAAGTTCCCTATGTGAACAAAAGAGCAAAGAACAAATGGGCAAATACAAGCAACCTGTAGTCTGAGACAAATCGTATATTTATTTACTAATATTACTAATTAAAAGAATACTAATTACTAATTAGCAGAAAACATTGGATATACATAGGCCACATCTTTGTTTTTTTTTAATGGAGAAAACCATCTACAGAAAGTTGTTTCCCCTAGAGTAAACCTTGTCCTTGCAGGAGGAGGCTGTTCTTATCTCTGTCTGCCTATAAAAGAATGGTTTAGTTATACGGCTATAACTAAAGTAAAGGCTATAACTAAAGTAAAGGTTAAAAGAATATTACTAATTCTTTTAACCTACAAAATTAAGCACACAACTACCATATGATCCAGCATATGCACTTGCAAGTATTTTTTACAGATAAATTAAAACATGTTCACACAAACATTTTAACACAGATATTTATAGCAACTTTTTTAACAGCAAAAGTTAGAGTCAATCCAGATGTCCTTCAGTGGAGAATGATTAAACAAACTGTAATATATCTATACCAAAAACTACTGCTCAGCAATAAAGGGGATTAGTACAGCTGGGAGGGAAGTTGGGTGTGGCCAAAAAGGCAAACATGAGGGATCCTGTGGTGATGGGAATGTGCTGTATCTTCACTGCATATCACATCTTGATTGTGATATTATACTATTGTTTTAAAAGACATTACCCTGGCGTAAAACTGGGTAAACGTACATGGAATCCCTCTGAATAGTTTTTTTTTTACAATTACCTGTGAATCTGTAAGTATCTAAAATAAAAAGATGAATTAAACTTTAAAGAATATGTTCAGCACAGGCAGATGTACTGTTTATGCATCATTTCTCAAATTTATTAAAAATCAAACCTCTTTTCAGTATAACATATGAATAACTAGCTTTCAACAGGATTCCAACACTCTGAAAATTTTTATTTTTAAGTACTAAATTAAGGTCCATGTGGAAACGACATTTCTGCCATAAAATGGTATTCTACTTACTCATTCCGTACGTTCATGTTCCCCAACATGAATCCAGCACTAATTTAGATGTGCGTTAAACAACTGGAAAGCATATTCAACAACCTTTGAATGAAACATAAATGCTTTTTACTTTATTATGTTAGAACCTTCTTTCTTGACCAAGTTATATAACTAACGCATTCTTTTTTTTATTATTTTTATTTATTTATTTATTTATTTATTTTTATTTTTTTTTTATTTTTGAGACGGAGTCTCGCTCTGTCGCCCAGGCTGGAATGCAGTGGCGCAGTGCTGGCTCACTGCAACCTCCGCCTCTCAGGTTCAAGTGATTCTCCTGCCTCAGCCTCCGGAGTAGCTGGGATTACAGGCACGGCCACCATGCCCAGCTGATTTTTGTATTTTTAGTAGAGGAGGGGTTTCACCATGTTGGTCAGGCTGGTCTTAAACTCCTGACCTCGTGATTCACCTGCGTCAGCCTCCCAAAGTGCTGGGATTGAAGGCATGAGCCACTGTGCCCAGCCGTATAACTAAACCATTCTTTTATAGGCAGACAGAGATAAGAACAGCCTCCTCCTGCAAGGACAAGGTTTACTCTAGGGGAAACAACTTTCTGTAGATGGTTTTCTCCATTAAAAAAAACAAAGATGTGGCCTATGTATATCCAATGTTTTCTGCTAAAATTCACCATTCCCCAAATCTCCTAATGAATATAATGTTTGAATTGCATTAACAAGAAAATATTAATGTTACATTAATATTAAAATTATGCAGGCCATTGTTCATAACGAAAAAAAATCAGAAAAAATATGATACGGAGGATGCATTTACTTAAGGTCCTTATATCTTGGGAAATTTTAAGGAATATTTATATGTGCTAATTCAACCCTTACTAAATGAAGTGTAGCAGAAGAAATAAATCATAAAACTGTTAAATTTTATAACTGAAGATGAAACAAGGTTTTCAAAGTCACAGATACATGGATAGAAGTGAGATGACAAAAATAGATTTCTAATCACAATCCTGTTCTCCTACTACTATAAAGTTGGGATTCCAAATTGCCTGAACATGATTAACACTGTCAGAGATAAAAAGGTATTATTTCATAATTTTCTTGTTGTGATACTGCATTTTAACCTCAGAGTAAAATGATTTGGTTTAATACTGAGAAATTAGCAATGTATCTTACGCTACCTTCAATTAAAAACTACAATCTTGGAAATACTGTATGTTTGTAAACTCTAAGGGAAATGTTTAAAAATCTCAATATATCAAAGAGATTTGGAAAAAAATTGGAAAAAATCATACTCAAAGGAAACAAGTGAAAGACAACCAGGCCATCTACCAATGCAATATAAATTTTCTCTAAAGTAAAAGTATGATTTGTCTTCACTAATAGTCACAAAGTAATACAAGTTAAAAAGAAAAATTAGATGTATTTTTCTTCAAGTTTTGGTAAACAATTTAAGTAATGGTTTTGTAAGTGTATGTGGAATGCGAGTCTCTCATATCACTGGAAAAAGGACACTCTTCCAAAGGAAAATTTGGCAATGTATATCAGTGTAGCCGGGACTACAGGCGCCCGCCACGGCGCCCGGCTAATTTTTTGTATTTTTAGTAGAGATAGGGTTTCACCGTGTTAGCCAGGATGGTCTCGATCTCCTGACCTCGTGATCCGCCCGCCTCGGCCCCCCAAAGTACTGGGATTACAGGCGTGAGCCACCGCGCCCGGCCGTATATCAATCTTTAAATGTACATGTTTTAGGAAGGCTGGGTGCAGTGGCTCATGCCTGTAATCCTAGCACTTTGGGAAAGCCAACACGGGCTGATCACTTGAGGTTGGGAATTTGAGACCAGCCTGGCCAACATGGCAAAACCCCGTCTCTACTAAAAATACAAAAATTAGCCGGGCATGGTGGCAGTGCCTGTAATCCCAGCTACTCAGGAGGCTGAGGCAGGAGAATTGCTTGAACCCGGGAGGTGGAGTTTGCAGTGAGCTGAGATCGCACTACTGCACACCAGCCTGAGGGACAGAGGAGAGACTCTGTCTCCAAAAATGAGTAAATAAATAATCAAATAAATAAATGTATAAGCTTTGGGAAATAAAAATTTAATTTCAAAAAGATAGTGTAGAAAAACAGAAGAGTTTGAAAAGGCCTAGATAAAAATGTTATGCCAGTATTTTTTAAATTCTGAGGTATTATAGAGTATCAGTAAAATTATGATAAGATAATGGCTAATACTTGTTGAGTGTATGCTTTATTTTTTTCTTATACTAATTATATGAGGTAAATGTTATCATGTGTATTTTACGAAGGAGGAGTCAATGGTTACAGAAAATGAACAATTTGCCCGAAGCTATAATAGCCAAAGGCTGGACTCAAAGCTTAATTACTACTCATACTGCCTTAACAGAATACAAGGCAAACATACCAACAACATTAAATTTAAAAATGTGCAATCAAATGTTATATGTAGCATGAGCCTACCATAAACATAACATTCTTTCTGGTTACCTGTAAATCCACCTGTCTACCTACATAGTCTTCTTTCTGTCCATCTGGAAACACTTCAAAATATTAAACACCTCAACTTCTACCTAGACATTAATATTTGGAGAATTGTCACTTCCTTTTTATTTATTTATAGTCTGAGTCTTTAAAAAGATTAAATTAAGAAAACCTTTTCCAATTTGTATAAAAGAAATAGAATAATATATTTTATAGAAAATAAATTGTTCAGAGAATGGAAAATAAATGTTCTTTAAACAAACACTGGTCATAAGTGATTATAAAAATGAAAAATAGATAAATATATATAAAATATTCATGTCCCGTTTGTAAGTGGGAGCTGAACAATGAGAACACATAGACACAGGGAGGGGAACAACACACACTGGGGCCTGTCGAGGGGTGAGGTGGGGGTAGGTAAAGCATTAGGAAAACTAGCTAATGCATGTGGGCCTTAATACCTAGGTGACGGGTCGATAGGTGCAGCAAACCACCATGGCACACGTTGACCTATGTAACAAACTTACGCATCCTTCACATGTACCCCAGAACTAGAAGTTAAAAGAAAAAAAGGCTCTTTCCTTTATAAATTAAAAAAATACGCTACAACTAACATCAAATGAGATATTATGTAATGGAAATCATGTGAAGAATGAATAATAGATTGATACCTCATAAAACTGAAATTGTTTGTTTTTCTCCTTTACATAAATCATTTACCCAAGAAAGTTTTGTGTTGCATTTATAAGAGTAATATAGGAATGAAAGTTTTGTTTTTTCCTCTTGGGCAGTGTTTCCTGAAAATATATTTGCTTAAAAGTTTAAGTGAAGGGCCGGGCAAGTTGGCACACACCTGTAGTCCCAGCACTTTGGGAGGCTGAGGCAGGTGGATCACCTGAGATCAGGAGTTTGAGAACAGCCTGACTAACATGTTAAAACCCCATCTCTACTAAATACAAAAAATTAGCTGGGTGTGGTGGTGCATGCCTGTAATCCCAGCTTCTTGGGAGGCTGAGGCAGGAGAATCACTTGAACCCAGGAGGTGGAGGTTGCAGTGAGCCGAGATCGCACTATTGGACTCCAGCCTGGGCAACAAGAGCAAAACACTGTCTCAAAAAGAAAAAGAAAATGTTTAAGTGAATATCTGAGTTAAAATGGTATTTGTATTTATAATACATATCTATTAAAAAATGAACTAACTGCTCTCTCAGACATCTAAGCTTATTTTCCTATTTTCTCAGATTTCATAACCTATGCCTACCTTTACATTCTTATATCCAGAATTAAAATATGTAAATTATTCTTCATACACATCAGAGCATATCCAAGAAGTGGGTCTTAACCAGAATTCAATGTGTCTATGCCTGATATCCAGGCTAGGGGGAAATAAAAAGACAAGCCTCCAAAAAAAAAAAAAAAAAAAAAAAAAAGACAAACTAAACTATATGGAAAAAAACTAGAAAATATGTTGTTTATTCATTCCTCCATATATTCTCAATTGGCTTTTTAAAATCAAAACAATTAAATCACCAAAAAGCTCTATAACTAGACTAATTAGCTTAGCCTGACCCCTTTACCTTCAACCAGGTAACATTTTCTAGTTAGGAACTCAGATCTGATAGATATTTCATACGTAATGACATACACACACACACACACACACACACACACACGCACACACACGCACACACATACATATCCTTTATAAAAATCTGGGAACATCACATCATTACCTGACTTCAAATTATATTACAAGGCTATAGTAACCAATACAACATGGTACTCTTATAAAAATAGACACATAGATCAATGGAACTGAATAGAACCCAGAAATAAAGCTACTTATTTGCAGCCAACTGATCTTTGACAAAGCTGAAAGAACATACATTGGAGAAAAACACTCTTTTCACTAAATGGCACTGGAAAATTTAGATTGCCATATATATAAAAATGAAACCGAACCTCTATCTTTAATGATATACAAAAATCAACTCAAGATGGTTAAAAGAATTAAACATTTGAAAAACTATAAAAATACTGAAAGAGACTGGGCACAGTGGCTCATACCTGTAATCCCAGCACTTTGGGAGGCTGAGGCAGGCAGATCACCTGAGGTCAGGAGTTTGAGACCAGCCTGGCCAACATAGCAAAACCCTGTTTCTACCAAAAACAGAAAAATTACCCAGGAGTGTTGGTGTGCACCTGTTGGCCCAGCTACTAGGGAGGCTGAGGCAGGAGAATCGCTTGAACCCAGGAGGCAGAGTTTGCAGTGAGCTGAGATCGCGCCACTGCGCTCCAGCCTGGGCAACAGAACAAGACTCTGACTAAAATAATAATAAAAAAAAAATGCTGAAAGAAAACCTAGGAAAAACTTTTCTGGACACTGATCTATGTAAATAATTTATGACTAAAACCTCAAAAGCACAGGCAACAAAAGCAAAAATAAGCAAATGGGACTTAAAAGTTTCTGCACAGCAAAAGAAATAAGCAACAGAGCGAATAGACAACCTGTAAAATGAGAGAGAATATTTGCAAATTATTCATCCTACAGAATATACAAGGAACTCAAACAACTCAACAGCAACACAAAAACAGATAGTTGCATTAAAAAGTGAGCAAAGGACATGAATAGACACTTTTCAAAAGAAGAAATACAAATGGCCAACAGATACATGAAAAAATTCTTCAGCATCACTAATCATCAGAGAAATGCAAATTAAAACTACAATGAGGTATCATCTCACCCCAGTCAGAATAGCTATTATTAAAAGGACAAAAAATAGCAGATGTTTACAAGAATGGGGAGAAAGGGGAATTCTTACACACCGTTGGTGGGAATGTAAATTGGTAAAACCTCTATGGAAAATGGTATGAAGATTTCTTAAAGATCTTAGAACTACCATTCAATCCAGCAATTCTCCTATGAGGTATCTACCCAAAAGGAAAGATATCATTATATCAAAAGGATACCTTCACTCATACGTTTTTCACAGCATTATTCACAATACCAAAGATACAGAATCAAACTAAGTGTTTGTCAACAGATGAATGGATAAAGAAAATATGGTATATTTACACAATGGATATTATTCAGCCATAAAAAAAGAATGAAATTGGCCAGGCGCGGTGGCTCAACGCCTGTAATCCCAGCACTTAGGGAGGCTGAGGCTGGTGGATCGAGGGCAGGAGATCAAGACCAGCCTGGTTAACACGGTGAAACCCCATTTCTACTAAAAATACAAAAATTAGCCGGGCATGGTGGCGGGCTCCTATAGTCACAGCTACTTGGGAGGCTGAGGCAGGAGAATGGAATGAACCCGGGAGGCGGAGCTTGCAGTGAGCCGAGATTGCGCCACTGCACTGCAGCCTGGGCGACAGAGAGAGACTTTGTCTCAAAAAAAAAAAAAAAAAAAGAATGAAATCATATCTTTTGCAGCAACATCAGTGGAACAGAAGGCCATTATCTTAAGTGAAACAAGTCAGGCACAAAAAGTCAAGTATCACGTGTTTTCACTCAAAGTAAGTGCTAAAAAAAAATGTGCGCATATGGATCTAGAGAGTAGAATGATAGGGGAGACTTGAAAGGATGAGGATTGCAAGGGAGGTAGATAATGTTAAATTAGTTTATGGGTACAATGAATACGTTATGGGTACAATGAATACCTTGAAATCCTTGACTAGGCTACTATACAACCAATGCATATAACAAAATTGCACATGTGCCCTATAAATTTGTACAAATAAAAAAATGCATAAGGTGTTTGTGAGAATAAAATAATGCACAAAAAGCACTTAGATGAAAGTACTCAGTGAATATAACTTATTATCATTATTACCGTATTTCTACCATTGATTCTAAAATTTGGATAAATCTTAGTGCGGTAAGGAAGCATTAAATCTTATATTATTCATCAAGGTTATTTAGAGAAACCATGTGTGTATATGTGTGTGTGTGTGTGTACATATATGCATGGCTGTATGTGTATGCACATAAGAGCAATAAATTTATTTTAAGAAATTACTGTTTCTTCCTCAGGGTACTTCAGTCTTTTTCTCTTAAATACTTCAACCGATTGGGTAAAGTCCACCCACATTATGGAGGGTAATTAGCTTTACTGAAAGTCTATTGATTTAAATGTTAGTCACATCTAAAAAATATATCTTCACAGCAACGTCTACACTGGCGTATGGCCAAGGTCTGGCTAATGCAGCCCAGCCAAGATGACACATAAAATTAACCATCACACCTAATTTGTGTGTGTGTGTGTGTTTAGTGGTTTTAGTACAGAAGAAATATGGTATTATTGAATCTGGATGCAACTATCTCCCTTTTTTGAAAAGTTCAGTTTCCTGGGGCTTTATTAAAGTGATATTGAAATGAAGATATTCTCTGACAACACTGGGTACATTTTTTAAGTGTATTTTTTTAAGACAGACTAACAAAAACCCTAACAATTATTATGTAATTTGTGGATTTTCTAATGAAAAAAAAAGCAGAGATCACATCCTTAATAACTTGAGTGAGAGTCATTGTAAACAGAGATGATTCAATAGAGGTACAGCTCAGAGGGTTCTGGTTGCTTCCAAGAATCAGAATCTGCCAGAATTTCAGAAATACTGGGAAGCTTAATATGGAAGAAAATGATTCCCAAAGCTGCACATAAGTGTTTGGGAAAAAGAATAAACCATCAATGGTTTTGGAAGGAGATGAATGGCTTTTTCAGAACAAGGTAACCAAGATTTCTTTGAAATGCATTAATTTAAAATGGAAAAAAATAAAACATTTGTCTTATTTTAATAGCTTTTTTTTCCCCGAGAATATTGAGAATGAGAAAATGCCATTCCACAGATTTTAGATCTACTGAGACCAAGATTTTATCAGAAGTAATTGATTTGAAGGTGATTCCAGGAAGCACCATTGGAGGAGTGAACAATTTCAAAAGAACCTGTGAAGAATGAACTGATAAGCACATTACTACAATAGGCATCCAGGGCTGAGCCTTGCTGTTGAAACTTTGGGAAATAGCATACAATAGGTCTTAGAATTACAACAATTTATGTTTGTCAGTGATTGAGGATTGCTTCTGATGGCACCAAACCCTGCCCTCCCAAATAGGCATTCTGGTTTGTGCAAGTGCTATATGCGCCTCAAAGCTGAGAAAGCCTTCAGGCCATCATTTCTGGAATTGCTCATTTATGGTTATTGATGTGTATGAAAGTAACTAGAATCACCATAGCAAATTCTTTGCATACCATATGCAGAGACACTCTGCCATAGTCTCCTTTTTTAGGAGTACTCTAATTAAGATAATTAGAGTCATCCTTGTTTTCTTACCAGTCTGCCAGCCTGAGGAATCTGCCAAAATAAAGTGGCAGCATATTCTTAGGTTTAATAAAACCTTTACTATGTTCCCTCATAGAAGCATCCCCACCCCCAACTTATCTCCCTATGGGGACTAAAACTTCTCAGTCTGCAGAGGCTAAAGTTGTTAGAACAGAAAAAAATAAAATAAAACTTTTCCAAATAAATCACTGACAATGCTAGGGAGTGGTGCCTCTTAGATTCTCCTCCTTTATTTCCAGACCCTTTTTGTTTGTAGCTATCTGGGACAATTAACTATATAATGGCTGTTGGTTCAAAGTATGTTCCACAACTTGAAGGCATCATTCCCAGACTTGCTCACGGGTCTTCCCCTAACTGGTACTTAAATTGTACCTTAAAAGTACCATTCCAGTTAGGCCATTAGCTTCTGAGGGTTGCAGTATTTGATAGGACCAGTAAATCCTACGGAGAAGTGCTCAGCACTTTGCCTTCCTGACTGTAAATTGTGCTTGGTCTAAGCATTTGAATGAGGAATCCCATGTTGGTATATCGTTCTGTGAGTTCTTGGCTTAAAGTACTGGCCAAGACATAGTGAGCATGAAAGAAACACTCATAAATGAAGTGTATATTCAATTTCAGCTTATTGCTTTGTGCCATTGAATATTCACTTGATGACTTTTTCTAGCCAATAGTACATGGCAGAAGAAACATTGTGCTAACACTGCGGCAGCTTGTTATTTGCCATTTGGCCAGGAATGTGAGTGAGGCTACCTAAGACCAATCCTTATCAGCTAGCCTCTCATCTTACCCCAGAGGCATAAGTAAGTCTGATATCAACCAAACTTAATCCAGATCTTTCATGCGTGTCCCTGTGAAGAGACCACCAAACGGGCTTTGAGTGAGCAATAAAGCTTTTAATCACCTGGGTGCAGGTGGGCTGAGTCCAAAAAGAGAGTCAGCAAAGGGAGATAAGGGTGGGGCCATTTTATAGGATTTGGGTAGGTAAAGGAAAATTACAGTCAAAGGGGGTTTGTTCTCTGGCGGGCAGGAGTGGGGGTTGCAAGGTGCTCAGTGGGGGTGCTTTTTGAGCCAGGATGAGCCAGGAAAAAGACTTTCACAAGGTAATGTCATCACTTAAGGCAAGGACCGGCCATTTACACTTCTTTTGTGGTGGAATGTCATCAGTTAAGGTGGGCAGGGCATATTCACTTCTTTTGTGATTCTTCAGTTACTTCAGGCCATCTGGGCTGGGCGTAAACATGCAAGTCACAGGGGATGAGATGGCTTGGCTTGGGCTCAGAGGCCTGACAAGATCAGCAGAAGCATCCTGTTGACTACAGAGCAATAATAAATGGGCGTTGTTTCAAGTCACTAAATTTTGGGATAGCTTTTTGAATAGCTTGTTATGGAGCAAAAGGCAAATAATATAAGTGAGGACCACAAGCCTGGTATCCTAAAATAATTGTTGTTTATCTCAAATTTAAATTTAATGGGATGTATGCATTTTACATCTGGTACCTCTAGTTCTGAGACAAAGTAATTTTGACAAAGTTATTCCCACACATCAGATAAATAACAGACATTTGTAACTAGAAGGTGTTGTGTGATAGAAGACCTGGGTGTCTCTGTGTTATCTAAATCATGGGGAAAGAAAAAGGACTAAGGAATGTTTGGATTACTTCTATTTATGTTTTTTTAATCTTATAATCTTCTTTACTTGTTTCAGTTTGAAGTCACCCTCTCATCCCACACACCAGAATTAAACTATAGTCCACAATTGAAAATTATAAAGACTGGACATAAACGATTTTTATATAAAACATTAATTTTAAATTTATTTTTAATTTTTAAACGTTTGTGGGTGCATAGTAGGTGTCTATATTTATAGGATACACAAGGTGTTTTGATACACACATGCAATGTGAAATAAGCACATCATGAAGAATGGGGCATTCATTCCTTCAAGCATTTATCCTTTGAGTTACAAAGAATCCAGTTACACTCTTTAAGTTGTTTTAAAATGTACAATTAACTTATTATTGACTATTGTCACCCTCCTGTGCTATCAAATAGTAGGTCTTATTCATTCTTTCTATTTTTTATACCCATTAACCATCCCCACCTCCCTCCCAATCCCCTGCTACCCTTCCCAGCCTCTGGTAACCATCCTTTTACTCTCTGTCCATGAGTTCAATTGTTTTGGTTTTTAGATCCCACAAATAAGTGAGAACATGTGATGTTTGTCTTTCTGTGCCTGGCTTATTTCACTTAACATAATGATCTCCAGTTCCATCCATGTTGTTGCAAATAACTGTATCATATTCTTTTTACAACTGGATACTACTCCATTGTGTAAATGTACCACATTTTCTTTATCCATTCATCTTTTGATAAACTCTTAGGTTACTTCCAAATCTTAGGTATTGTAATCAGTGCTGCAACAAACATAAGAGTGCAGCTCACGTATGTTTATTGCAGCACTATTCACAATAGCAAAGACTTGGAACCAACCCAAATGTCCATCAATGATAGACTGAATCACCAAAATGTGGCACATATACACCATGGAATACTATGCAGCCATAAAAAGGATGAGTTCATGTCCTTTGTAGGGACATGGATAAAGTTAGAAACCATCATTCTGAGCAAACTATCACAAGGACAGAAAACCAATCACCGCATGTTCTCACTCATAGGTGTGAATTGAACAATGAGAACACATGGACGCAGGAAGGGGAACATGACACACTAGGGCCTGTTGTGGGGTGGGGGGAGGGGGGAGGGATAGCATTAGGAGATATACCTAATGTAAATGATGAGTTAATGGGTGCAGCACACCAACATGGCACATGTATACATATGTAACCTGCACTTTGTGCACATGTACCGTACAACTTGAAGTATAGGAATAAAAAAAAAGAGTACGTCTATCTCTCCAATATACTGATTTACTTTCTTTTGGGTATATACTCCTCAGTGGGATTGCTGCATCATATAATAGCTCAATTTTTTAGGTTTTTGAGCAACCTCCAAACTGTTCTCCATAGTGATTACACTAATTCACATTCCCACCAACAGTGTACAAGGGTTCCCATTTCTCCACATCCTCACCAGCATTTGTTATTGCCTGTCTTTTGAATAAAAGCCATTTTAACTGTGGTGAGATATCTCACTGTAGTTTTGATTTGCATTTCTTTGATGATCAGTGATGTTGAGCACCTTTTCATATGTCCATTGGCCATTTGTGTGTCTTTTTTTAAGAAGGATCTATTCAAATATTTTGCTGATTTCTTCTATCAAATTGTTATTTTTTTCTTATAGAGTTATTTGAGCTTCTTGTATATTCTGGTTATTAATCCTTTGTCAGATGCGTAGTTTGCAAATATTTTCTCTCATTCTGTGGGTTGTCTCTTTACTTTGTTGATTGTATTCTTTGCTGTGCAGAAGCCTTTTTACCTGACGTGATCCCATTTGTACAATTTTTGTTTTGATTGCCTGTGCTGTGGGGTGTTGCTCAATAAATTCTTGCCCAGACCAAAGTCCTGGAGTTTTCCCAGGACAGTCTGTTTTCTTGTAGTGGTTTCTACTTTGAGGTGTTAGATTGAACTCTTTAGTCCATTTTGATTTGATTTTTTAATATGGTGAGAGAGAGGCATCTAGTCTCATTATTCTGCATTTGGATATCCATTTGCTGCAGCACCATTTGACATAAACAGTTTCTAACAGTCTTGTGCAAATTCAGCCATTTAATATTTTTGTTAAAATCACAACATTGGCCATTGCAATTGGATGATATATAAATATTAGTTAATTCATGAAAATCGCTATTTATCTACTTCTGCGTGCCAAGAACTACACTAAGTAACATATATCATTTCATATTATTTAACAACTCCAACATTGTAAAGTATTAAATCCATTCCATATACAAAGATAATAGATTCCACCAGGATTAAGTGGTCTTTCCAAGGCTGGGCACAGGGGTTCCTGTCTATAATCCCAACACTTTGGGAGGCTGAGGCAGGATGATCACTTGAGCCCAGGAGTGTGAGACCAGCCCGGGCAAAAAAGTGAGACTCTGTCTCTACAAAAAGTAAAAAAATTATCCAAGTGTAGTGGCATGTAACTGTAGTCCAGCTACTGAGGAGACTGAAGCAGAAGGATTGCTTGAGACCAGGATCTCAAAGCTGCAGTGAGCCATGATTGTGCCACTTCACACCGCACTCCAGCCTGGGCTGGATAGAGTGAGACCCTGTCTCAAAAAAAGAAAAAAAAAGTGTCGTTTCCAAGATCTTAGAGTTAGTGAGTGGTAGAGTAGAATTCAAATGTAACAACGGAACATCCTTTGACTCCAATACCCCTCCCCCTGCCTGAGTGGTTCTACTGAAATTTAATACAGAAGGTGCAAACACAATTGCTTAGATGTGCCTTTTCAATGATATTTTTGAAAAACTGAATATTCAATAATTTTTTGAGAACATTAACTGGGCCTCTAACAGCAAAAAAATATGACTTTCCTAACAATTTCCTTGACTTGTTTTTTGTTTTTTGTTTTGAGGGAAAGTGTTTTTTTTCTTGTACTCTATTGAATTCACTTATCTCCTTTGCTGCTGAGAGAACCAAAGTGCTCACTCTCAGAATTTTTTTCCCTGGAAAAAAATTGTTTGTCTTTACTTGCAACTTTTTATCTTATCCAAGACTTATCCAATTCCTTACTGTCTGTATTTTCTTTTGGCATCTATACGATGGGTATAAAAATATTGTCAGCTGGAAGCAGTGGCTGGCCGGGCGCGGTGGCTCACGCCTGTAATCCCCACACTTTGGGAGGGCAAGGTGGGTGGATCACCTGACGTCAGGGGTTCAACATAACTAGAATAAGATGAGTTAAGGAAGAAACCATGCTCCATGTGCTATGTATCTTATTTTCTTGAATATACATAAATGAAGCAAAATACACATAAATTTGCAGGTGATCGCTGTTGATGTAGCAAATGCATTACTGAATCATTACCATTATTTAAACTGTAATAATTCAGGACTAATTCTGACAAACAGTGGGTAGTTTTTTTCACTTGTTAAAATGATTTTAACCATGGCATCAGTGTACACATAGTTTACCATTTACACAGCCAGGCTTCTTTGAAATTATAGGGAGCATTATAATTATTTTTGGAATGTGGTGTCAGTGAAGAATTTAAATCATATAAAACTTTGTACATAAAGTAAAATTGTATCAATATGTTGTATCAGACTATTTTAAAATAACACAATTTGCTAGGCATAAAAGTCAGCCATTCTGATGGACTGGTTAAATCCCAACGATTTTGTAGAGGCCGACTTCATTGTAGTCACCACTTATTAAATACAAGCACCAAGAGTAAGGTAAATTGACCTTAAATCTCATTTTTAAAGCAGCAGGTTATTCTTAATACAATTATTGTTAGTAATAATTATGAATTATTGCTTAACTCTGGAACTTACATAAATTTGGTGTATAAGGAATGGATTCATTCAACTCTCAAACGATCTGCTAATGGCAGCATTAGGCAGTCAGTTTGATTAATTTTTTAAATGAATATACTTAAATATAAACTAATGTTTCTTGTGACCACTAGCTGATACTTAGGCCTTCAAAGAGTGGAAAAGCTGTTCTGAGTCATTTAATCCCCAAATCTCTGATGTAACTAATTTAGGAAGAAGGAAATGATCTAACTCTACATTACCAATGCTCTTTGACAAGCATCATAAGAAACAGAAACATGAAAAATTTTCAATAACATCTTCCTTTACTTCAAAATCTAGGCCTTTCTGAGACAGACTTTAAAAGAGTTATGATATTTACCATAGGTCCAATCAAAGTAAAACATGAAGAGAATATTACAATCAGATTATTTGGTCACAGCTATCTCAGCCAAGGTCCAGGGTCCACAAGAGTGTGTGGAAGCTGAGCTTGGTGCACAAAGATGACATTATTCATTCATAGTTTATAATTATGACAGAGATGACTATATTAATGTTAACAGCAACTACTTTTAAATAAGTGTTCAATGTATATGAGACATTGTGATAATGCCTTTAGTTCAGGTAGAGAGCATTGTGATAAGTGCTTATCTTTAGTTCAAATCAGTAGTTATTATTGTTCCCACTGAAAGATGGGAAAGATTAGAGCTGCAGAGGCCAATTTGCCTAAGGTCATTGATAAAAATGGTTAAATCCTGAGTTTGTACAGAAATCTGGAAAGCTATAATCTTATTTTGCCTATTTTTATTTCTATCATATACATAATAAAAATATTCAAATAAGTCTATTTTTTTATAAAATTCAGGGAATGAAAAAGAAAAACAGATATTTCAAATTAAAAATTATGAGTTTATTTTCATGTTATGTCACTGGCTAATAATATGACATTGGACAAGAAACTGACTCTCTGGGACTCATTTTCATCATATGTCAAAGGATGCAATAATACATTGAAATTTTGATATTATGCATGTAAATATGTAATAGCATCAGAATGATCATCAGCATCACTTATTCCTCTTCTATTACCTTCTTCCTTCTTTTATAACATTATAATATTTATCAATACTTTAAGTTAAATCCTATTATTCTCTTAAACTTATTATAAATACTAGATTCTCTCTGATCATGCCCAAAAAAGGTCTCAATTTTTTGCATTATCACTACTGGTATGTGGCTTAATTTTCCCATAATATGACTTTCTTAAAACCAAGTTATGACATCAACAACCTAACACCCAAATTAAACATTGATTACTTTTAACTTGTTACAATGAGATTAACATATAGACCAAATATATTAAATAAAAGGCTGTCAAGATCTTACATTTTTCTTCTTTCCAATGTTCTGAAATTTCTAATGATCTGATTTGTAGCACCTAGGCAGAGTGAAGAAAGGACTGTTTGTTCTGATATGAAGGGCCATAAACTAGTGATTTCATTTCCGGTTTTTGTCGTTAGGGAAAATTTTGGCCATTTCTGCAGACACGAAAGGTTGATACTCAAAACATCAGCTTACTTTTCTTTTTTTGTTTCTCTTTTTTTGTCATTCTATACTGTAAGACAATTGCTGTTGAATAAGAAAGATTGGAAAATGTTTGGAAGTCACCTGCCATGGCAGCTTTGATATGCAACACCAGTAGCATGACAGGAAATTGGGAGATAGCATTAAAGCATTATCTACAAGACAGAAAAGGTTTAGAGGAACTATGACGTCTACATCTGTTCCTTATTATTTCTTGAGCCTTCTCTTAGTATCTATTTTCCATGTCAGTCAATATTTGAAAAGCCTTTGCAGAGTAGCACAAATAAACTTTGCATTCTCTTAAATTCATAGATCCTACCATGTAATTTGCACTATAATATTTTTTACTTCAATTATCCATCTGTATTGTGTTAGGCAAGATAATGGTCCACCAAATATGCCTGAATCTTAATCCTCAGAAGTTGTGAATCTCTTACTTTACATGAGTAAAGGGATTTTGCTAATATGATTAAGTTCAGAATATTGAGTTGTGGAGATTAATGGGGATTATCCAGTTGTGCCCAATGTAATCACAATGTTTTTGTAAGGGAAAAAAAAAAGAGAAATGAGAGAGTCATCCAGGGAAGAAATGAGAAAATAAAACAGGTTGGAGTGATGCAGGACCATAAACGAAGGAATGAGAGCAGCCTATAGAATTGGAAAAGACAAGAAAATGAATTTTTCTCTAGTGCCTCCAGAAGGAATGGAACCCATTTTATTTAGTCTTCTTACCCACAGAGTTGAGTGATAGTAAATGTGTGTTGTTTTAAACTACTAAGTGTGTGGTAATTTTCTATAGCAATAATAAGGAAGTTGTTAGCTGGAATAAAATACTGCTGTACCAAATGCTTAAAAATACGGAATTGGCTACAGAATTGACAATGGGCAGAGGATGGAAGAATTTTGAGAAGCAGAATGGGAATGGTCTATATGATTTATGTATAAATCTATGTAAATATATGAACTAATGTGTGTGTGTATATGTATATATTCCCATTTAGGTCGGAAGATGTTCCAGATTTTGTTTTCTCTTTTTTATTTACTGAAATTACCTGTATGAACACATATGTTACCAACAACTGCGGTGCTGAAAGTGTGCCTGACAGGTTTATAAGAATTTTACACATATATATGTTATATATACATAGACAGTCCCAATTTACAGTAGTTTGACTTATAATTTTTTGGCTTCATGATGGGTTTATCGGGATGTAACCCTATCATAAGTCTAGGAGCATCTGGATTTACTTTTTACCTTTGGTGGATTTAGCAGGATGTAATCCCATTGTAAGTTGAAGAGCATCTCTATCTCTACCTGTGTGTGTATACATATACATATGTTATATTTATTCTTTATTATATAATGACAACTATATTCCTGTTTCTCATGAGAAAACTGGAGACTTAAATAAAGTAATGTCTTCTAAATGGCATAACATAACCAGTAAGAACTGTTGCCAGAACGTGAACCCCGATTTTGTTGCTTGCAGAGCCCACAATATTAACTGCCATGCTATACCGCTGTTAATCACTCTGCTTAATAAATACATCTCAATTTTAGTTGATTATTACTGAGCAATTTGTGACCTATGAAAATTTTAAACCTCTGCTTTTAGATTACCTACTTCAAGAATACATAAGTATATCACATCAACTTGCACTGATTTTTATTTCAAGCTTATCGAACATCTGAGTGATATATTACAGGTATCTTCTTGAGTCCCCTTCTGTATATACACACAAACACATAAAAAACATTTTATTTAAAAATTCTAGAAAATAATTTTTTAAATAGAAACAGTTCACATATTTAAAGGTTGTCTCTGATCATGACTCTGAAGATAAGGAATCACAGAAAAGTGCTTATGAACAATCAAACTAATTTTCACAGTTTTAAATTTCTACCATTGATTTTTGAATGTGAGCCTGAGGATCAATATTATGCAATTACTAGCTATGTGGCTGAGACAAAAAAACCATATTTTAAGGCAAATATGTGAAGGGAAGTGGCAGAATTTGTAAGCGAGTCCAACTGCTGCCCTCATCTGTAGCTTAGAATGTTTTTCTTAAGTTACATATAGACATTATGCTATATAAATAATTTATTCTATTGAAGGTCATAATTCATTATCAGATAAAGCAAATAATAGGATTATTAACATTCATTCATATTAAGATACATAGGGGAGGCAGAATTTTACCTTTATGCTTTAGTTTAGTTTTTCCCAGCTAGGACTGATAATTAAATTGACATAGACAGATCAACAAGAGAAAGATATACAAATGTATTTAATGTAAGCTTTACCTGGCACAAGAAACTTCATAAGGAAATGAAGAGTTCAAAGGCAGACAGCTGAAAACTTATACACTGAATTGGACAATGAATAGTGAGTTGTGAAAAAGAAACTAAATTATATGATGAGGCTTAAATAATGAGTTATTTCAACAAGGTCTACACAGAATTCTCTTGGTCTCAACTTCTTCATATTAAGAATGTTGCTTTCCTCCTAATATAGGGAGGGCATCTTTCATACAGGGAGTTTCATCTCCTGCTTTTAAGAAACAGCAGTAAGGTCAGAGGGATCTTGTACCTGCTGTTTCTCAAGTGCTTTAACTCAAAATTGTCAATATGTCAGAATGGGGTATTTTTTAATTCTTCAGATCTGGATTAAGATGTATTTCCTGAAAAAAGCAAGGATCAACTATAATGTATTTTCCACTGAAAATAGTTTAGAAAATATTAATATTTTTAAAAGTTAATTTTATCAGTGGAATAAATTATTATCCAGGAAAAGACCTTTAGTAAGTGGAGTATATCTTTAGATAGTCATTAATAGATAATAAAACTGGAAATGCATTACTACTTCTTTTTTACACTGACCCTTAAAATTAATGGATTAGGAAAATCCCTGAAACCAAAAATTAGAGGCAGAGAAAAACCTGACAAATCTAAAATAAACATATGCACAATAGAACCAATTGTAGAGTGAAGTTAGATTTACCTTTTTTGAAGAATTATGAGGATATCTATGAATGCTGCAAGAAATCTGATGTCCAGAAGCATGTTCCCTTTTGTTAAGTTTAAAACTCTCCTTGACAGCAGCTGACTGCAAATGATTCCAGGAGGTGGATAATAGCAATGAGTTAACTTAGCATGGAAATCTTCCTATAGATAGCCACTTTCATTGTTCATATTCTATGTCACCCACCCCAGCGTCTAAACATGATAGAAAAAATTATTTCAGGGACAGACCATTTTATTGAATTCAATCCAAATGCAATATAAACAGACGTAATTTCCCATAAGGATATTCTCTCAGTCAGGTGATGGTGTTAAAATTTATCTTTGAGGGTAATGACTGGCTATTTCAAATGCTGATATCTTCCCTCTGTGAGCGATAAAATTTTTTGATATCTAACAATGTACATTTAGACTGTGCTTTTTTCTTGAAGTGTTAATTTGTTCCAGTTTCAGTGCTATTTTGCAAAGTTAGCCAAGATATTTGTGTGTGTGTGTTTGTGTGTGTGTGTGTGTGTGTGTGTGTGTGTGTGTTTTACTTGCAAGCAAGACAAGACTACCTCAGGTTCGTGATGCTTTCTATAATTTCAGGCCTGAGAGGAAGTGTGATATAATAGAAGAAATGCAGAAAAAGAAGTTAGGAAGTTAGAAGCTCTGGAATCCAGGCCAGGCTCAATGTGTGACGTATTGTTCTCCATCCCCCTCATTATACACACCTCTCTTTACCAACTGGGGACTTTGGTTTTACATCTGTAAAATATGGTTTTGGACCTGAAAGTCCATTTTAGATCAAACATCTGAGTTCTATTAACAAACAGACACTGTGAGTACAGAATATCATACATGTCCTTCATATTTCCTCGGGCTCTTTCTGGAATATGCGCAAATTACCTGCTGTGTATATTCTTTGTGAATGTAATACACACTATCCATTGGCAGTACTGGCAACTACACTTGCAGATACATAGAAACTAATGGTACTTACAAACTAACAGTTAACCTGTCCTTCTTTACTATATTTTATCTCCTATAAAATGAGCCACACTCTCTTAATTTTCTGTGCCATGACTTCAAGCAAAAGCAAATTTTAATAAAGAAAACTGCCCATAGATATAAAAATGTCCTTCTTGATCTTAGGTACTGATTGATCTTAGCAGCTCATCAATAAGAATCGTAAGCTCTAACAAAGTTGTGTCTCACTTTTCTATATCTCCAAAAATTTATCTCAACCTGTTTGCCTTGAAAGTGCTCTGCACATACATGTTGCTCAATAAATTTTAATTTTTCTGTTGATTGGTTGATAATTTTAGTAATGATAATTCTTTGATATTAGTAATAATAATAAAGTAATGCTTGATACTTGGAGGATTCTAACATCCTCCAGTAGAGAACTATTTGGAAATGCTTTATGAGTTTAATCCTAAAGTACAAAGAAATCAAAATTGACCTTGTCATTTGTTAACTCTGTCAGCTTCTCCACTCTTATATTATGCTGTGTATAACACAGTTAATAAAGCAGAAGGCTGGAAATTGCAGCAATTTCTATACTACCTATAAAACAGAACTCCCAGCTTTCTGCCTGTGTTGAAGCATCCACTTTCTATCATTTCATCCTGTTAACAGTTAAACCAAACAATTCTACACAAGTGGAACAAGTAAAACAACTGCCTATCAGGATAACAGAGTGCAGGATATGAAAATACATAAACTATTTTTTAAACTGAATGCAAACTCTTACATTCAATAAAGACCATGGAATGGTCCAGTCTAGTATACTTTATAAGCATATAGCATATCTTAAATGTATGGAATACCAATTATTCAAAATCTGAAGCAACAAATCTTATATAAACTGACTTTTTTTTCTTATAAACTAGGCAGTAAGAATGTATTTTTTTTATAATCTCTCAGAGGCCTATAATATCTTAAAGTGTGCTGGAAAATAAAAGAAGTAGAGTAGACTTTGTTTTGTTTCTAAATGGAATGACTTTCATTGAATGCTAAAGTTCTGGTAACTATCAAATTATGACTTATAATTAATTAGTAAATATTTATTGTGTTTCATAAAGAAAAAAATGTGCAAGGTCTTTTGAGAAATACAAAGATAGAGTTGCTTCCATGATGGCTGAATAAGAACAGCTCTGGTCTGCAGCTCCCAGTGAGATTGATGCAGAAGATGGGTGATTTCTGCATTTCCAACTGAGGTACCTGGTTCATCTCATTGGGACTGGTTGGACACTGGGTGCAGCACACGGAGGGTGAGCTGAAGCAGGGCAGGGCATTGCCTCACCCGGGAAGCGCAAGAGGCTGGGGGATTTCCCTTTCCTAGCCAAGGGAAGCCGTGACAGACTGTACCTGGAGGAACATACACTGCTGCCCAAATACTGCACTTTTCCCACAGTCTCAGCAAAGCAAAGGCAGACCAGGTGATTCCCTCCCATGCCTGGGTCCCATGCCCACAGAGCCTTGCTCACTGCTGGTGCAGCAGTCTGAGATCAACCTGCAAGGCTGCAGCCTGGCAGGGGGAAGGGCATCCGCCATTGCTGAAGCTTGAGTAGGTAAACAAAGTGGCCAGGAAGCTCAAACTGCACGGAGCCCACCACAGCTCAGCAAGGCCTACTGCCTCTGTAGACTTCACCTCTGTGGGCAGGGCATAGCTGAACAAAAGGCAGCAGACAACTTCTGCAGACTTAAACATCCCTGTCTGACAGCTCTGAAGAGGGCAGCAGTTCTCCCAGTATGGTGTTTGAGCTCTGAGAACAGATAGACTGCCTTCTCAAGTGCGTCCCTGACCGCCGTGTAGCCTGACTAGGAGACAACTCCCATTAGGTGCTGACAAACACCTCATACAGGTGGGTGCCCCTCTGGGATGAAGCTTCCAGAGAAAGGATCAGGCAGGCAGCAATATTTGCTGTTCTGCAATATTTGCTGTTCTGCAGCCTCTGCTGGTGATACCCAGGCAAAGAGTGTCTGGAGTGGACCTCCAACAAACTCCAAAAGATCTGCAGCTGAGAGGCCTGACTGTTAGAAGGAAAACTAACAAACAGAAAGGAATAGCATCAACAACAACAAAAAGAACATCCATTCCAAAACCCCATCTGTAGGTCACCAACATCAAAGACCAAAGGTAGATAAAACTACAAAGATGGGGAGAAACCAGAGCAAAAAACTGAAACTTCCAAAAACCAGAGTGCCTTTTCTCCTTCAAAGGATCCCAGCTCCTCACCAGCAATGGAACAAAACTGAACAGAGAATGAGTTTGACAAGTTAACAGAACTAGGCTTCAGAAGCTCAGTAATAACAAACTTCTCTGAGCTAAAGAAGCATGTTCTAATGCATTGCAAGAAAGCTAAAAACCTTGAAAAAAGGTAAGATGAATGGCTAACAAGAATAAACAGTGTAGAGAAGACCTTAAATAACCTGATGGAGCTGAAAACCACAGCAGGAGAACTTCATGATCAAATCATGAGTGAACTCCCATTCACGAGCTTCAATAGCTGATTCGATCAAGTGAAAGAAAGGGTATCAGCAATTGAAGATCAAATTAATGAAATAAAGTGAGAAGACAAGATTAGAGAAGAAAGAGTGAAAAGAAATGAACAAAGCCTCCAAGAAATATGGGACTATGTGTAAAGGCCAAATCTACATTTGATTGGTATACCCGAAAGTGATGGAGAGAATGGAACCAAGCTGGAAAACATTCTGCAGGATATTATCCAGGAGAACTTCCCCAACCTAGCAAGGCGGCCAACATTCAAATTCAGGAAATATAGAGAACACCACAAAGATACTCCTGAAGAAGAGCAACTTCAAGACACATAATTGTCAGATTCACCAAGGTTGAAATGAAGGAAAAAATGTTAAGGGCAGCCAGAGACAAAGGTCGGGTAACCCACAAAGGGAAGCCCATCAGACGAGCAGTGGATCTCTCAGCAGAAATCCTAAAAGCCAGAAGAGAGTGGAGGCCAATATTCAACATTATTAAAGAAAATAATTTTCAACCCAGAATTTCATATTCAGCCAAACTAAGCTTAATAAGTGAAGGAGAAATAAAATCCTTTTCAGACAAGCAAATGCTGAGAGATTTTATCACCACCAGGCCTGCCTTACAAGAGCTCCTGAAGGAAGCACTAAACATGGAAAGGAAGAACCAGCCACTGTAAAAACATGCCAAATTGTAAAGACCATCGATACTATGAAGAAACTCCATCCATTAACGGGCAAAATAACCAGCTAGCATCATAATGACAGGATCAAAATCATACATAACAATATTAACCATAAATGTAAATGGGCTAAATGCCCCAATTAAAAGACACAGACTGGCAAATTGGATAAAGAGTCAAGATCCATCAGTTTGCTGTATTCAGGAGACCAATCTCATGTGCAGAGACACACATAGGCTCAAAATAAAGGGATGGAGGAAGATCTAACAGGCAAATGGAAAGCAAAAAAAAAGCAGGGGTTGCAATCATAGTCTCTGATAAAACAGACTTTAAACCAAAAAAGATAGAAAGAAACAAAGAAGGTCATTACATAATGGTAAAGGGATCAATTCAACAAGGAGAGCTAACTATCCTAAATATATATATACCCAATACAGGAGCACCGAGATTCATAAAACAAGTACTTAGAGACCTACAAAGAGACTGAGACTCCCACACAATAATAATAGGAGACTTTAACACCCACTGTCAATATTAGACAGATCAACGAGACAAAGGGTTAACAAGGATATCCAGGACTTGAACTCAGCTCTGCACCATGCGGACCTAATAGACATCTACAGAACTCTCCACCCCAAATCAAAAGAATATACATTCTTCTCAGCACCACATCATACTTATTCTAAAATTGACCAGATAATTGGAAGTAAAACACTCCTCAGCCAATGTAAAAGAACAGAAATCACATCAAATTGTCTCTCAGACCACAGTGCAATCAAACTAGAACTCACGATTAAGAAACTCACTCAAAATTGCACAACTACATGGAAACTGAACAAACTGCTCCTGAATGACTACTGAGTAAATAACAAAATGAAAGCAGATGTAAAGATGTTCTTTGAAGCCAATGAAAACCAGACACAATGTACCAGAATCTCTGGGACACATTTAAAGCAGTGTGTGAGGGAAGTTTATAGCACTAAATGTCCGTAAGAGAAAGCAGGAAAAATCTAAAATCAACACTTTAACATCACAATTAAAAGAACTAGAGAAGCAAAAACAAACAAATTCAAAAGCTAGCAGAAGGCAAGAACTAACTCAGATCAGAGCACAACTGAAGGAGATAGAGACACAAAAAACCCTTCAATAAATCCATGAATCCAGTAGCTGTTTTTTTGAAAAGATCAACAAAATTGATAGACCGCTAGGAAGACTAATAAGAAAAGAGAGAAGAATCAAATAAACGCAATAAAAAATGATAAAGGGGTATCACCACTGATCCCACAGAAATACAAACTACCATCAGAGAATACTATAAACACCTCTATGCAAATAAACTAGAAAATGTAGAAGAGATGGATAAATTCCTGGACACATACACCCTCCCAAGACTAAACCAGGAAGAAGTTGAATCCCTGAATAGACCAATAACAGGCTCTGAAATTGAGGCAATAATTAATAGCCTACCAACCAAAAAAAGTCCAGGACCAGACAGATTCACAGCCAAATTCTACCAGAAGTACAAAGAGGAGCTGGTACCATTCCTTCTGAAACTATTCCAATCAATGGAAAAAGAGAGTCCTCCCTAACTCATTTTTGAGACCAGCAGCATTCTGATACCAAAGCCTGGCAGAGACACAACAATAAAAAAGAATTTTAGACCAATATCCTTGATGAACATCAATGCGAAGATCCTCAATAAAATACTGTCAAACTGAATCAAGCAGCACATCAAAAAGCTTATCCACCACAATAAAGTTGACTTCATCCTTGGGATGCAAGGCTGGTTCAACATATGCAAATCAATAAACATAATCCATCACATAAACAGAACCAATGACAAAAAACACATGATTATCTCAATAGATGAAGAAAAGGCCTTTGACAAAATTCAACAGCCCTTCTTGCTAAAAACTCTCAATAAACTAGGTATTGATGGGATGTATCTCAAAATAGTAAGAGCTATTTATGACAAACCCACAGCCAATATCATACTGAATGGGCAAAAACTGGAAGCATTCCCTTTGAAAACCCACACAAGACAAGGATGCCCTCTCTTACCACTCCTATTCAACATAGTGTTGGAAGTTCTGGCCAGGAAAATCAGGCAAGAGAAAGAAATAAAGTATATTCAGTTAGGAAAACAGGAAGTCAAATTGTCCCTGTTTGCAGATGACATGATTCTATATTTAGAAAACGCCACTGTCTCAGCCCAAAATCTCCTTAAGCTGATAAGCAACTTCAGCAAAGTCTCAGGATACAAAATCAATGTGCAAAAATCACAAGCATTCTTATACACCAATAACAGACGAACAGAGAACTAAATCATGAGTGAACTCCCATTCACAATTGCTTCAAGGAGAATTAAATACCTAGGAATCCAACTTGCAAGGGATGTGAAGGACCCCTTCAAGGAGAACTACAAACCACTGCTCAACAAAATAAAAGAGGACACAAACAAATAAAAGATCACTCCATGCTCATGGATAGGAAGAATCAATATTGTGAAGATGGCCATACTGCCCAAGGTAATTTATAGATTCAATGCTATCCCTATCAAGCTACCAATGACTTTCTTCACAGAATTGGAAAAAACTACTTTAAATTTCATATGGAACCAAAAAAGAGCCTGCATAGCCAAGACAATCCTAAGCAAAAGAACAAAGCTGGAGGCATCATGCTACCTGACTTCAAACTACATCACAAGGCTACAGTAACCAAAACAGCATGGTACTGGTACCAAAACAGACATATAGACGAATGGAAAAGAACAGAGGCCTGAGAAATAACACCACACATCTACAACCATCTGATCTTTGACAAACCTGACAAAAACAAGAAATGGGGAAAGGATTCCCTGTTTAATAAATGGTGCTGGGAAAAGTGGCTAGCCATATGTAGAAAGTGAAACTGGATCCCTTCCTTACACCTTATACAAAAATTAATTCAAGATGGATTAAAAACTAGACCTAAAACCATAAAAACCCTAGAAAAATACCTAGGTAATACCATTCAGGACATAGGCATCGATAAAGACTTCGTGACTAAAATACCAAAAGCAATGGCAACAAAAGCCAAAATTGACAAATGGGATCTAATTAAACTAAAGAGCTTCTGCACAGCAAAAGAAACTATCATCAGAGTGAACAGGCAACCTACAGAATGGGAGAAAATGTTTCAATCTACCTATCTGACAAAGGGCTAATATCCAGAATCTACAAAGAACTTAAGCAAATTTACAAGAAAAAAACCATTAAAAAGTGGGCAAAGGATATGAACAGACACTTCTCAAAGGAAGACATTTATGCAGCCAACAGACACATGAATAAATGCTCATCATCAGTGGTCATCAGAGAAATGCAAATCAAAACCACAATGAGATACCATCTCATGCCAGTTAGAATGGTGATCATTAAAAAGTCAGGAAACAACAGACGCTGAAGGGGATGTGGAGAAATAGGAATGCATTTACACTGTTGGTTGGAGTGTAAATTAGTTCAACCATTGTGGAAGACAGTGTGGTGATTCCTCAAGGATTTAGAACTACAAATACCGTTTGACCCAGCCATCCCATTACTGGGTATATACGGAAAAGATTATAAATCGTGCTACTATAAAGACACATGCACACGTATGTTTACTGTGGCACTATTCACAATAGCAAAGACTTGGAACCAATCCAAATGTCCATCAATGATAGACCAGATTAAGAAAATGTGGCACATATGCACCATGGAATACTATGCAGCCATAAAACAAGGATGAGTTCATGTCCTTTGCAGGGACATGGATGAAGCTGGAAACCGTCATTCTGAGCAAACTACCACAAGGACAGAAAACCAAACACTGCATGTTCTCACTCATAGGTGGGAGCTGAATAGAGAACACATGGACACAGAGTGGGGAACATCACACACTGTGGCCTGCCAGGGTTGGGAGGCTGGAGGAGGGATAGCATTAGGAGAAATACCTAATATAAATGAGGAGTTGATGGGTGCAGCAAACCAACATTGCACATATATACCTATGTATCAAACCTGCACGCTGTACACATGTACCCTAGGACTTAAAGTATAATAAAAAAAGAGAAATACAAAGATAAAGAAGATATTTTTTCTTCTTTGAGTTTATTACTAAGATGACAAGTGAATCCACAAATATTCCATAATATTCTTAACTGTCCTCAAATAAAATTAGCATTCTGTATGATAATAAATCTCATTATGTGATGATGAAAGGGACCTTTTAATAATCAGGCTAAAGCAAAGTTTTAAACATTTCTCAGTGGATAAAAAAAGTCTTAAAAGGAATACATGTTTTTGATGGCACCTATTGTTTTCTAAATTAATTACAGATTTGCACATTTGGCATTAATAGCATTTCATACCATAACATCAACCTACTTAATTTTCCCTTATGAGCTCCCAAATCATCTCTATTCATGCCACTAATGAGTTCAAATTGAATTTTTGTATTTTCTAAATACACTGTTTGCATTCCAAACTCAGTGCCTTTGCTTATGCTGTATGCTCTGCTTGAAACATCACTACTTATGAATAAAAATTATATTGGTCTTTAAAGTTTCAAACCCGTGTCTGTCACCTTCACGAAACTTTCTAATCTCACTGCCCTTTTCACAGTTGTAATGGTGCTTTGCTTGAATCTATATGCCAAGGTATATTTTTGCAAAGTAAAAACATTTGTAAGGTATACACCACTATATAAATACCAGTTCTTTTCCTTTTTTTCTGATTTCTTAAAATCTCATATATTTGATAAGTGTTTTCTGTAAGTTAACAATTCTAATGACAGAGACAGAAACATTAACCAGAATTTGCAAAAGAGTGACATAAGAACTATAACCAACAGAATAAAGGGAACTTTCATCATCACATAATGAGATTTATTATTATAAAGCATGCCAATTTAATTTTCTTTCTTTATGAAAGTAAAAACAGAAAATAAGCAGCAACAAAAAAATCAAGAATCAAGAAATCCATCTCGGATGATTATGTGGGGATTTGAAGAATAAATAGAAATGAAACAGTTGTGTGCTAGTGAAAGTGCATTCCAGCACATGTAACAATATATACCAATGCACAGACTCATGAAAAAGCATAAAGCCTTCCAAAATCAGCAAGTATTTAGGTTCACCTAGAGTTGTAAGTGAATGAGAATATATGAGTCTAGAAAAACAGCCAGTTAAAACCCAACCTTATAAATATCTTTGAACCTAATTTGAAAAGCATGGCTTGTCTCAAACTGCTATATCAGAAAATCCATCCTGGCAACCATATGAGGCATAAATTAGAGGTATCAGTTTGGAGAGAAGACATTCATTTAGGTCACTGAGGAATTGTAATCAATAAATACTAAGATATGTAGATCATGGGAATGAAAAGTTGGGCAACTGTGCTTCATATTAAGGAAGTGGAATTTTTGAATTTTGTTAGTGGCTTGATAGGAGGTATTGAGAGTTAGAGGAAAAAAATAGGATGAGTGTCAAATTTCTGGTTTCATAACCCAAGTTGCCACTTTTTGGGAGTGGTTTGATGAGGATGAGCATGTTTGATGGGGAAAATTGCTATTTCTGGCTTGTGGTATGGTGAATATAGGAGGGCTGTGGGACTCTCAAGCGAGTACACAGTTGGACACACATATCTGAGGCCAGGTGAATTCCAACAGAAGGGCCAATGGCGTCTGAAATCCAGCCTGTGCCCCTAGCACTGCGGCCTTCACCAGGGCCCAGAGCTGCCTCTATCCAGAGGAAGGGATGTCACGTACTACAGCATCCCTCCAGAGAAGAGGCCTTTTTAACATCCTTAAAAGTCTAATTTATGCTAGAGGTGGGCGTGTGCATCAGAGTGACAGTGGATGGAGATAAATACAGAAGCCATACAGGTAGTCATTTTTAATGGAATATTTTTTGAAACTGTGAGTAAGGACACAGGTAAGCAGTATAGCCCTTGTGTTCAAATTCTTTTTCCTGTTTTTACCCTCAGGTGAAACAAGTTACCCCTCTAAGGCTCAGGCTGCTCAATTAAAACTAAAGGCATAAAACACTTAGCTTGGAGTACTGTTATGAGGATTGAGAATAATATGCACACCATGCTTTCACTAAAGATCCTGGTACCTAGTGAGAAACTCATGCATATAAATACTATTATTATTACTTACCACTATCATCATCTTGTTTACACATTTTTTGATTTTCCACCCCATTCAGGTCAGTTATACATGGATGGCATAGGTTGGCTAAGGAGCTGTATCATCTAAGCCCGAGCTTCTTTAGTCAGGCCTGCAAATTGTTTTCTTTCCCAATCTCATGAATTCTTTTCCTACATGTGGTGGCTAGGACAATGGACCCTCTAAAGATGTTTACGTCCAAATCCCTGAAATCTGTGAATATATGACTTTATATGGCAAAAGTTACTTTGCTGATTTGATGAAGCCAAGATAGGGAGATTACCCTAAATTGTCTGAGTAGGCCCAGTTTAATTACCAAGGTCTTTATTAGAGTGAGGAAGGAGAATTGGGGTCAAAAGAGGACTGTGACAATGGGAACGGAGAGTGGAGTGATGTGGGGCCATGAGTCAAGGAATGCAGGTGGCCTCTGGAAGCTGGAAAGGGGAAGAAAACAGATTCTGCCATAGAACCTCCTAGAAAGAATGCTGTCACATTTTAGATCTCTAGAGCTGTAAGACAATAAATGTGTGTTGTTTTAAGCCTCTAAATTTGTGGCAGTAGGAAATAAATACATACTCCCAAATTCTCTTTCCAAATCTTGATTGAAGCAATCCCATTTTTTCATTTTATAAGTAACCATAAATCATCACATCCTGAAATAGAGCAGATTCTCACCCCTCTTGTTCTTATTTTGTGCACTACATCAGGATGTGAAATTACAAAAATGTCCTTGTTCATATTTCTCAAATTGTCTTCTTAGGAGCTTTGCATGAAGCCAATTATTGACTTGTAGCTTGTTTGAAATTCGGATGTCAAAGGATTTATGTCTGCTCCCATAAAATTCTCTAGGACACATTCCTATTTTCGAATAATATCCCTGAATATCCCAAAGCTTTTAATGTAAATTCAGAAATTAAGCTGTATTCAAGCTCATATGATTACCATACACATATGCACAAACACAAATACACATAAAGAAGTATCATCTAATTCCTAAAAGTTTACAGTTATCACATTTGGCTTGCCAATTAAAAATATAGGCCAGGCGTGGTGGCTCCCGCCTGTAATCCCAGCACTTTGGGAGGCCGAGGTGGGCAGATCACGAGGTCAGGAGATCGAGAGCATCCTGGCTAACACAGTGAAACCCTGTCTCTACTAAAAATACAAAAAAAAAAAACAGCCAAGTGTGGTGGCAGGCACCTGTAGTCCCAGCTACTCAGGAGGCTGAGGCAGGAGAATGGCTTGAACCTGGGAGGCGGAACTTGCAGTGAGCTGAGATCGCGCCACTGCACTCCAGCCAGGGCAACAGAGCAAGACCCCGTCTCAAAAAAAAAAAAAAATTATATATATATATATATAGAGAGAGAGAGAGAGAGAGAGAGAGAGAGAAAGAGAAGAAAGTAATAAGTCAGAAACTTTTACTATTAATATAATGTTCAAAATTGAATCCCTCAGGACTAGCATAATTCTACACACACACACATACACACATGCACACACACATATATATTTTTCTTTTTGAATAAAGAATGTATCATCAGGAGCTCAGCTGAGCTATAAATCAGGTATCAGAGAAGCTGATTAAAACGACAAAGAGACAAAATGAGAGTAACACTCTTTAAGCCTTTAATTGCTTACTGCAATGGTAAAAACAAAGGCTAAAGCCAGAGTAAGTGCCCACCCTCCCTTTTCCATTTTTCCCATAGAATGGAGCACTAGTCTAAGATCGGGTGAATCAACTTAGACATAGAGGTCTCTATTCAGGGAGCCCTGAAAAAAAGTCTCTGCCAGTTTTATGGCTCCTGAGCAAAGGGGAAAGGGCTATGAGTTAATAAACACTGGGTGCTGAGTCAGAATGGAGAGAAATATCTTCATGATTTCCTCCTTTGCACTCCCTTCCTGGTAAGGATGTCTTGACAGAGATGCCTAAAGAAGACCTTGATGAAGGTTTCAAATAAAGAGGTCTAAGAATAAAGACATTGGGACTGGGGTGCAAATAGAGGAGGATGTGATGGGTCAGGGGACCCTGAGTCCTTGACTACAACTCCCTTCAGACACTGCAGTGCATTGAATGTGCGCCAAGTCTGATATGGGGAGAGCAGCTGAACCCCTGAGAACCCCTGAAGCCTGCCAAGTAAAGCTTTTGTAAATACCTATGGTCGTGCCTGAAAAATTACATACGGGTTATTTACCAGGGTCCAGATTCCTTAGAATTGAAATTAAACATATATAGAGATGATGTAATTCTATAAGTCAATTTCTGAATTCACAAATGAGATCCTCAGGCTAATTTCTTCATTTCCTATATATGAAAGTTATATCCATGAATTTGCTTTCATAGTTAGACAAGAATATACTGTTTCAGTATCCTTATGGGTTTTTAACTTAATCAAGGAATTGACTATTTTGTTCTGTAATCAAGAAACTATAGGGCAGTTTCAACTATTGGACATCAAAAAATCATGAGTAAGGATACTTTACCTATTTTAATAAGTAAGAGATATTTAATAAGGTATGCAGACAAAATTATTTTTCTAGGACACTTGCGTTTAAGACAATTACTATATATATATATATATATATATAGCCTCAGTATTTACTGTGAATCAAAGTTTAGCTGCAATGTATAGTAGTCCTAAACTTAATGTATTATAGTTGATTCCATTGATTTGAGAGAGCATTTAATCACTCAGAACCTTGACTTTAAGTATTCTGAGATGAAAATAGCACTTTTTATTTGTTTTTCCCAGTAAAATTTTCATAAACAGCTGTTACTTGCTCTGGTTTAGACAGGTTAAGATTATATATATATAGATAAAATAATCATTATATATATATTCAACACTTCTAAGTATCTTATTATGCATTAACACAAAAAGAAAAAGGATGACTTAGCTAATCTGAGAGTCAGAAAATCTGAAATCCATGGCTTTATTGCATGTATCTTTCATGGCATATTCGATGTAATTTTTGCCACAGTGTGCCCTGATGACTTGAGAAGCATCTTCTCAAGACGACATAAAAGATCAGAATGAGGATTAACTAGCACAAAAGTGTGATTACACCACACAGTGTTGATGCTCCATCAGCTCTGCATTTTTTTTTTTTTTTTTTTTGAGACGGAGTCTTGCTGTCTCCCAGGCTGGAGTGCAGTGGTGCGATCTCGGCTCACTGCAAGCTCCGCTTCCCGGGTTCACGCCATTCTCCTACCTCAGCCTTCTGAGTAGCTGGGACTACAGGCGCCTGCCACCACGCCCAGCTAATTTTTTGTATTTTTAGTAGAGACGGGGTTTCACTGTGTTAGCCAGGATGGTCTCGATCTCCTGACCTTGTGATCTGCCTGCCTTGGCTTCCCAAAGCGCTAGGATTACAGGCGGGAGCCACCGTGCCCGGCCTCAGCTCTGCATTTTAAGAGCAAACATGCTGGGCGTGGTGGCTCACGCCCGTGATCCCCAGCGCTTTGGGAGGCCAAGGCGGGTGGATCACGAGGTCAGGAGATCGAGACCATCCTGGCTAACACAGTGAAATCCTGTCCCAACTAAAAATACAAAAAATTAGCCGGGCGTGGTGGCAGGCGCTTGTAGTCACAGCTACTTGGGAGGCTGAGGCAGCAGAATGGCGTGAACCCGGGAGGCGGCGCTTGCAGTGAGCGGAGACCGCACCACTGCACTCCACCCTGGGGCAACAGAGCAAGACTCCCTCTCAAAAAAAAAACAGAGCAAACACTATATATATATATATTTTTTCTAACTGGATTTAAAAAATATACATACATATTTATTTTTAATGAATCAGTTTATTTTTCATCAAATTTTGAACAAAAATTAATGCATTTTTGGTCAGATTGATAATAGCTATTGAATAACCTTTATGTGTCTAATTTGTTATCTTCCAAAATAGAAATCAAAGCTATGCAGGAATGCATCACCTTATTTAGTCACTATATAAAATACAATGTCACAGTGTTTTACATGCATTTTTTGGAAATGTGGTAGGTAGATCCTTAAAAAAGTAAGTGAATTGTTAGACTGTTGATGAAGACAGCCTTATGTCCCCCTCAGCTTGACTAAATGTTAGATTTATTCCTGACTATAGGCCCCTAAGTTCTGTTTTCTTAGAGCACTGACTTTAGAAAACTTTCCATTGTAGACTTACTTTATCCCTTTGAGATATGAAGCCTTTTGTTAGTTTTATACCGGGAATGTGTTTCTCCAGGACCCAAGATCCTTCCTTTGGACATGTATTAATCAAGAAAAATAGTGCTCCTAGCTGGAATTTTCTGAGGATAGAAACCTAGCTCCCACAAGTGCCAGTTAGCAAACACAGATGGCCTAATCACATTGTCCAACCTCCTTCCTGATGTGTTCCGTTATTTTTCTATTCACTCATCCTACTGGTTAAACATTCATGCCTTTTATTTGAGTGGAGTCCTGCCTCCACCCCACCACATTTTTGTTCAGATGTCCAGGGCAATTTTTCTTTCACACCATCATTCTAGGATGTCTGTAGATTATAGAAGTAAGAATGAGATTCAGACAGTTCAGGAGCATAGACTAGATGATTATGCAAAGCTCGCCACCATTCTATAACATAGCAAGCCAATAAACTAACATGATCAATTAATCAATAGCCACACTATGAAAGCTCAGTATGCTTGCCCATGGATGGCTCAAATCCTCAAGTTTAGCTATATTATTTTAAGCAACTCTACTACTGCTAAAACACTGCTCCTATCCTCCTTTTGCTTCCTATACGTAGGTACATGAATAACCCAGGGTTTTTAAGAAACAAAACAGCTGTAATAAATATAGAAAGATTTCAAATGAATAAAAAATTATGCAAGCCAGCTGGGCGCGACGGCTCATGCTTGTAATCCCTGCATTTTGGGAGGATGAGGTGGGCAGATCACTAGGTCAAGAGATCGAGACCATCCTGGCCAACATGGTGAAACCCCATCTCTACTAAAAATACAAAAATTAGCTGGGCGTGGTGGCACGCACCTGTAGTCCCAGCTACCCCAGAAGGTGAGGCAGGAGAATTGCTGGGACCCGGGAGGTGGAGGTTGCGGTGAGCCAAGATTGTGCTACTGCACTCCAGCCAGAGCAAGGCTCCATCTCAAAAAAAAAAAACCAAGTCTATATATCTCCTTGAAAGCAAGTACACTGATGTTAAACATTAGGCTGTCAGATTCTTAATAAGGGGGCAAAACAATGAGTTCAGTCTATTGTAGACTAAAAACATATGAAAAGAAAGCACATTATATTGGTAAGCTGTGTACTTAAAAAACACATTAGAAATAAGAACCAGTTTATTATATTCAGTAAATAGATATGAATAATTATTTCACTTATTGAAGCTTTTTAACACAGAATCCTAAGAGACAAAGTATTTTCCATAGAGGCAAAGAGTGAATAATGCACTTCAATCAATCTCTTAATTCATCTTTTCCAAAGGATGGAATCATGATATATCGTGAATAAATAAAAGGGTGGCTTTTCTTTCTTCCAATCCCTAAATATTGATATAACAATATATGCCTAGAAGATCATTCCAAACAATCTCAATTATTTTGCACAATCTAAAATACTTTGAATGTTAACTATAGATTTAAGAAAAAAAAAAACCTGGTATAAAATTCCTCAGAGGGAAAAAGTCCATGAGGAGGTAGCCTGGTACGATGAAAAACAAGCAAAAACAGTATAGCCTAAGAAATAGAGATCCAGCTCTAACATGTAAATGCTGTGTGTCCTTATAAAAAGTTACCTACCTTCTCTGAGCCACACTTTTTCTGTTCTGTAAAGGAAGCACAGTAATATCTCATGGGATTGTTGAAACACTAAATGGGATAACAAATGTATAACACCTAGCATGTTGCTTACATGGAAATTGAGACTCAAGAGTCCTTCCGTATTTGAGGTCACATAGTTTTTCCCTATAATTTCTCTTCATTAGTCAATTTCTGCTGTCTACACACACAGAAAATGCCTTCCAGTATTTGAGGACACCTTAAGTGTACAAATACACTGACAAGTATTCTCTTCTTCAAGCTGAACCTTTTCAGTTTCTTCAAAATTCTAGCTGTTTCAGGGTGTGCAGATCATAAACCATCTTGGTTGTACTTTCTCATTTTATTTATTGCCTTCAAAGTACAGGAGCCAGAAAAGGAAGTCCCCTTCAGCCATAATCCGATCAGTTGATAAGGATCTGACCCTCACTTGTTTAGAAGGATATACTTCTACTAGAGCTGTCTGTGATTACATTATTGATTTGGAGGATTCTGTCATTCAAGAGGACTCCAACTGAACTGGCAGGCAACCACAATCCTCTAGGCTTTTTGAAACAGGATGCTTCCTTTCATTTATTTGTTTTTTTATATTATCACATACATATACGACACAATCTTATTTTTAAACTCATTTCTACACAGGAAATAGTTTTATCATCTTCCAAGCTCGTGAAACTTTTGATGAAAACATTAAGAAAAGCAAACTCAAAAGGAGAAACTGCATACGATCTTATATAATGCTTATATTCAAGTATTGAGTGATGTGTAAGATGAAACATACAGTGATATAATCTTCTACCAAGCTGAAGTACTTCAGATACATGCTTCATTCCAGGCACTACTGCAATCTGTATCTACAGAACAAAATAAACAAATACCTTTGAGCACCTATTAAAATTTATTTATATTATATATTATTAAAATGTATATATTATTAAATATATTTAATATATAATTAAAATATATATGATTGAAATAGAAAAAACATTTAAATGTAAAATTAATAATGTGAGATTTACCTTTAGAAATAACTCAAGTGTGCTTTTCTAAGCAATTGATTTAGAAATAATTATTTTTTAGAATAATTTTTTAGTCACAAAATCCAGATAAAATTGCTGCTAATTTGTGCAATCACTGGGTTCTTATTTAGTGTTAGGGTTTCGGACTCCTTTTCTCACTTATTTTTTCTATTATTTAATATTTATGTAATAATATCTTGCTACTATTGCTATTATAATGCAATGTAACATGAACGCTACCACGTATAAGTGCAAAATACTAAAGGGCCGCTACTACCAACTGAAAAAAAATCGAGGCTACATAATTGAGACATGCAAATGAACTGAGTTTTTTTGTTTGTTTATTTGTTTTTAGGAGAAGTGTTTTTATTTAAGTAAGTATTCCTAATTCTCAAAGACGTGACGTGGAACCAGACTTACTTTATATCCAGTATCTTACAAAATACAAAGCAACATGCCAGTTTTGTTAGCACTTTTACTCTGGAGTTGGAGTGATCAGGTTCAAAACTTAGCTTAAGCTTCGCCAGCCATGTGATCTGAGGCAAGTGATTAAATTACTCTGTGTGTCAATGTTCTATTTGATACAACGTGAACTGGAGTAATAACTCTACTGCATGATTGTTTTGAGTAGTAATAGCTGTATATTACTCTGTAGAGTCTTTAAAATAAAAACTATTATTGTTACTATGAAGAAAATAAATCTGCATGTATAGGGATATCCTTCTTATGCCCACAACTGACCATTCTGTAGCAGTAATTTATAAAGATCAAATTGGTCTCTGGCAGTTGTTCTTGGATATGTGAAAACAAAGAGTCATCAGTGACAGACAGAACAGGTCCATGGTGATTTCTGCCCTGTAAGAGCCCCGGAAGTCAAGAAGCTGTGGCACTGTCTATGCCATATAGAATCTCTAACCAGAGGCCGAAATCATCTGCAATCACTTGGACTCCACAACAATAGTGATTCATTTTGGAACCAGACTACAATGTGTACCATTCATAAGTAAAACAGGTATAGGCAAGACAGACAGGTTTATATCTACTACTTTTACCTCAAGTAGGAAAACTCCCTCAGAGATCCCCAAGAGTGGATCACCATTCTAAAGTGTCATATCTTGCCTGTATATCTTGCCATTTGTATGACACTGTTTATACATATACTCAACATACCATTTCATTAGATCATGATGATAAATAAGTCTGTGAATTTGACAATGGGAGAATTATCCCATCTTGTGGAAAAAGAAATTGAGGTTCACAAATAACTCACCTAGGAAAAGACAGTAGGTAAGTGGCAGAAGCACATGTTGACATCTTCCTAAATGAATTCTGAAGTTAGTAGAATATTTATTACACATGAAGGGAGGAAGTAATTTCACTTATTAAATGCCATCGGTGCAGTGGGACATGGACACTATTGAACCTTGATGAGATGAATGTTGAAATGCTGATTGTGTCGAAAAATTAGAAGAATAGAAACAACTGAAATAGCAATTCTGTGTACTAATAATCAGACTGCAAATCATAATGCTTTAACTTCACAGGTGTACACTAATGTTGGCCATTTTCAAACATTATTTCAATATATGTTGACTTACTAATTTTTCCAAAAATCAAAGGTAGTTTTGAGAAGCCACATCTGAAAATGTGTGCACTATTAAGCTGATTGTCCTTTTGGGATTTTAAATAATACATAATTGATTTTGTCTTTTTACTAAATGTATTTGTTAAGGAGATTGGACGGCATGCTTATTATGTAGAAATAGGGCTTTATTTATTTATTTATTTATTTTTTAATTTTTTTTTTAGATGGAGTTTTGCTCTTGTTCCCCCAGGCTGGGGTGCAATGGTGCGATCTCAGCTCACTGCAACCTCTGCCTCCTGGGTTCAAGCAATTCTCCTGCCTCAGCCTGCCTAGTAGCTGGAATTACAGGCACCTGACACCACGCCCAGCTAATTTTTGTATTTTTAGTAGAGACGGGGTTTCACCATGTTGGCCAGGCTGGTCTTGAACTCCGGACCTTAGGTGATCCACCCACCTTGGCCTCCCAAAGTGCTTGATTTAATTTTTTAAAAATCACTTTGATTCCAGAACAATGGTGATTCATTTGGGAACCAAAAGACAATGTGTGCCATTAATGCATTTTTTAAGAGTGTGTATAGACCATGCAAACAGGTTTATACCTACTTCTACCACTCCAGAGAAAACTCAAGTGTTATTGCTGATAGAATGAGTGGATATAGGAGTTGGAAATGGATACTCTAAAGAAATACTAACACAGGATGTTCCTGAGACAGTAAAGTGGAACAAGCAGCAAGACAAACTAAGAAAAATTTAAACCAGTTCATATTTTCTTCAAGGCTAGGGATGCGGGGGAGGTGTGTGTGTGTGTGTATGAACTTATTTTGAATTTAGGCTTCTGTTCCATTTCTTTGTGTTTTTTTGCTGCTACATTGAGTCGATGAACCATACAGCTATTCCTTTCTCATCTAGAAGAAATGCATTCTTCTTCTCACTAGAGTTAAAATAATAAAGGAAAAGAAAACAGATCCACATCCTTGTGTGTGCTGTTGCACAGCTGCGGTTTATGCTGATGGTCTATCTTGAGGCTACAGTTAGCATTTTAAGTGGATGTATTCTGCTCTGAGCAACAAAAGGCAATTATACTCTTTTACTCAGAAAATCACTCACTTACTACACTATAATTAACACAGAGATGCTGGTGGAAAGATGCGACTTGAGCAATCAACAGCAAGTGGTTTATATTATATATACATTATATTATATATTTATATTTATATATAATATATATTATATATAATTTCTCCAATGTTTTTAATGTATGTATGAGAAATTATATTTTCCTTATTGTTAATTTTACTCTGCGGGACATTTTGATGTTTTAGACATTCATTTGAAAGTGAATCTCTTTGGTTTAAGCAACCTTCAAAAAATTAACCATACACTATTATAATCACCATCTTTAATCTAGATTAGCACTTCATAAATTGTGGGCAGATATAAGAGAATGCTAATTGTTTGTGATGTTTGTGAGAAAAACGGACCCTAAAATACAGTTCTGTAATCAAATAAATAAACGTGAAATGGAAAGGGAATGGCCTTGGGGATGGGAATTGATATTTTAAAAACTATTATGGATTAATGCCTACTTCAGACCTCTCTGGTGGTGGAAGGAAGCAGTGGGGATTTTGTATGTGGCATATTTCTTAATTTTGCCGAAGAAATCACCTCCTGGTTTAGAAAAAAAAATGAGGTAGGATCTTATCTGTATCACTTACTAGGCATGAAATAGATGAAAGTTGTGGCTGTAAGGCTGTTATCACTTCTGTAAAATGTATGTGTGTGGAAGTCATTTTGAGCTAAGTATGCAAGGATCTGGCATTTAGTTGTAAAAGGAAAATAAAACCTCAGGACCCCAAACTCACTATGTCAAAGGGAAAAGTTAAGCTTGTCAACTGAGTCATGCAAAAGCTGCCTTCTGTTTGTGCCCTGACAGCTGTAAGTCACATACTTACCTTATCTTGTATAAAATGTAGATTTACTGAGTGTAACATGAATGTACAGTTGACCCCCACTCAATCTTTTTACATCTAAATTATAGATACACTGACGACCAATAACAGACACATAAGAATGTAACCACTTGCTTCATTGCCTACCTTCTCTCATATTTCCGTCCTTTTTCTTCCCTTCCTACTTGCGCTTTCCCTTTAAATATTGAAGTTGCAAAATTCTCTTTGGAAAAAACACGGTACACGGATCCTACTGGGACTTGTGTTTCTTTTTTCCCAAACATATCCTCAACCTTGATAAAATAAACCTCTAAATCATTTGAGATCTGTCTGCCTCAGTCACCTTTTGGTTTACATAGCACAGTGGTATGGATATTTAAATAATATATGAGACCATTTTTAAATAAAATACTTTTGAAGAAATAAATAGCATATTTTTTCTTGATAGTATTACTTCTAAATGCAATCCATTACATAGGTAAAATTAAGTAACTGCAAACTTGGATAAATAATACTATTGTATAAAGGTTATTTTTCCTTTAAGGAGAATCTTTTTAAAAAACCTTAGTACTTTTGAATTCATCATAGCCCAAATATCATAGCATGGTCATAGCATGGTCATCAGTAAGAAAGCAATAAATAGCTTTAATTATAATTAAAATTTTTATTTCTAGTATTCTGATTGTACACTTATGAATTGTATATTTTGTTTCTGAATAATCTTTTATTGTTATTTTTCTTAAGAAAGGGATATAGCTTTGTTTAGAGTTCATAATTAGGAATAGAGTTTTCAGAGTTCAAACAAATTTCATACTATGTGTTATGCAGCCAGAAGTAAATTCTTCTTCAGGTTACCCATTTTAATCAATTTTACTTAGCCTCAGGCATAGAGAACTAAACAGAAATTCAAGTTTAATTGTTTTTGTACCTCTCTTCCCTTAGACTGAATAGAGTTTTCTTTGTATTTTCTCCCATCATTAAGCATTTCTAAGCATTTTCTTGGACTCTTAAAAGTGTCCTGTGGCCCTTTCTTATAAATGGAGAATGGGAGATTATAATTCTAGTGAAAATTGGAGTTCTCCTAAAGACTACTGTGTTTGCATTTTGTTTTCTTTTGTTTGAATCTGCTATTTAGGTGGCTCTTATAACAGGCAATGTAGGTAAGAGAGGCAGCTTTTTAACAACAGAAAAATTATTTCTCATTCCTCATTTGGTCTGTTGCCCTAGGTTACCAAATATTGTACTGTTGCTCTAAAATAAATAACTCATGGTACCCAGCAAGAGCAATAGTGAAGGTATTCAATCAGTACATCATTACAAAAGATATATCTTCTTGTTTACATGCATATGTAAAAACAAAGTCCCAGGAAAACAATTCGGTTCTTGCTAAAACTTTAACATCTACAGTTAACATATACTGTAATATCTGAAAATTTTATGTTTATATTAAAATATAGGTAGGCACATTATTTTAATAGTTCTTCTAAAAATATAATGTCTGAAGTAAAGCAATTAAAGTGTCTCATTTGGATTTAATATTTAATGTAACTAACCTAAATTTTAAAATGACATTAATCCCTCTTTTGAGTGTAATATTATCATTTCCTTTATGCAATTTTATAGTTTTTATACAAGGAGTGGTATGTTGGGGTAGAAATAAAAACTAACAAAATATGTATATGCTTTTGGAACTAAAACTGCTTTCCATTGATTAAATATGTATTTTTATGGTAAGATAGCAGGAAGCAGCTAAGAAAATTTTTTAAAATATAACCGTTGGGTAATTTATGACTTCTTAAATATGTATTGCAAAGTTGATTTCAGAAGAAACCTTGGGCTTCCTATTCTTATTAGTAGTTTTGTCATAAGCATCCAGGGAATTTGAGGGTCCAAAATTCTCTTCCAAGTAACTCCCACCACCAAAACAATTCATCTAGGGTCTGAAAACATAAGGAGAGAAGAAAACCTAAATTTTGGTTGCTCATAGAATGTCTAACCAGATAGTGATGATGACAAATACAACAACAAAAATAATGTGGGACACATTTTACTAAGCTTTATATATTTTAGTCTAGCAATTCTCAAATGTTAGCATAAGTCAGAATCAAGTTGAGGACTTGCTAAAACCCAAGCTGTTTGCCTTCACCCCACTGATCACCCCACTGATTCAGTAGGTCCAGGTTGTGGTCTGAGAATATACATTACTAGCAAGTTCCCAAGTGATATTTACAGTGCTGGATACGTTACTACACTTTGAAGACCTTTAACCTACAAAACAATTTTTATGAGGCAAACAATATTACTCCTGCTTTACAGAATCTGAAGAAGAATCTGAAGAAGAATCTGAGCCTCAGAGTTATTAGGTTGATGCAAACGTAATTGCGGTGTCTGTCATTAAAAGTAATGGCAGACACTGCAGTTACGTTTGCATCAACCCAAATATTAATAAGTACAGTCTAAAGTCACCCTGTGGTTCAAGTACAGGACCCTATTACTCTTAATTCCAAAATCATAGCCATTGAACTTAGAAAAGGTCACTGGCATTAAAGTATCTGAAAGTCAGTAAAAACTTTGCTCTGAATAATCTGAAATGCAGTGTTTGATATATCTTGTTCCTTCTGTCATGCAATGGAATGGAACGTTGACTATCCATTTAATCTGACCAATGTGAATAATGCCAACTCCCTTTAAGTTGAAAATGACTTTATTCTTAACAGCTTGTGGAGGAAAATTAGCCAAGCAATTTCATTTCATAATTTCACTTTGAGCTATATTATTACAGGAAAGGTTGAGGTTAAGCATTAGGTCTGTAAGAAAAATACCTCTGGCAGTGCATTGCTTAGCTTAGCTGCTTGGATGAGAAAACACTATGAAACTTCCCTAAGCCTTTCAGCCAGGTCATGGTTGTTTAGCACACACTTGACAAAGGCAGAAATGATATGTACCGCATTGTAAACTCAGACAATAATTAGGGGAGAGGAGCACAGGTGAAAGAGGCTTCGACATATGTGAAGCAAGGGAATAGGAAATCAGCAACAGGCAAAGTGTATCCAAGATATTCAACCCTGGAAAACCTAGAATGGAGAGTTACTCCTAATAACATACAAGTTGACAGTCAGGAATTCTGTTAGAAAGTGTTTTTAAGGTAGCAACAGCAAGAAGTGGGAACCTGCTAATTGTAAGCTTCTTTGACCTATAAGATCACTGGTAATTTATGTGGCCTGACTTTGAGTATAGCAGGGTAAAAAGTAATAAATTAGAACTGGGCTCTGGCTGGATATGTTGGGTTTGTTTGTTTATTTGCTTGTTTGTTAGTTTTTTGAGAGACCTCCTATGAAGGAGAGAACCCATATATATTATTCAAACCTGTATCCTTGGAAGTATCATATTGTTTGATACATGGTAAGGGCTCAGATGTTTGTTTGTTTGTTTTCTTTTGAGTGGAAAAATGGATGTTTAGTTAGAGGTGTGCATACAAAGATAGATAAGTGAGTGAAAATGTATAAACATAAATTGAGTTAGGATTTTCCAAAGCATGAGTAGAAGGCAGTTTAAAAATAGTTTAGTTTGATTTCAAACATATGGAAACAGTCTTAGGGAGATACAGGTTCTAGATTCAAGTTTATCTGTGAACTAGTAGTGTTACTTTGGGAACATCTTTGTACTTTGAGATATTTGAGATATTGAGACAAAGTTATCTCTGAGTAAGAGAAAGATATACTTTAGTTATATTTAAATATTTTGCAATTTAATACCTACAGGCATAATAAATTCTTACTGTCAGTCACCATAGATTCTGATTTTAAAATAAATAATTTCAATGTAATTATATTTAAGCTTGTGCAATTAGAATGACCTGTGTGATTATAGCTGAGCTGAATTTTCTAATTCAATTAGTTGGTGAATAAATTTTTTTACTCTATAACTTGGTATATGAAAGACTACATTTTAAAGCCTTTAACAAAAGTCTTTATGAAATAAATTATTAAATTGGAAATTAATTAATTGAAATTACAACAATCCACTTGTTCTATAAAACTCAAGCATGAAATATTTTACCAAATTTGTGATGGTCTTCAACATATTAAAAAATTATCTCCTAGCTTAATACACTAAAGGATATATAAAGAATATAGCTATGTAGACTTAAATACTCAACACACAGGCAAAACAAAGTATGATCTCTCTGTGAAAGGTCTAAACCCTGATTTTTAAAATGCTTGATAATTTGAAAACCTGTTCAGTTTTTGGATATTTTAAACATTTCATATTATGTATCTAGTGAGACATAATCACATAATTTCATGAAGTTTCCTGCTTTTTCTTAACTAATAATTCTCTATTTCTCAGTGAACCATGAAGGCTTTAGCTGTTACTTACTCAAGTTGGTTATTATTGTCACACAGCCATCACTGAAATTTATAAATTCCAAAATAAAGTTAGATACATGATCCTAAGCTCCATGCTACCCAGACATTTACCACCTCCACAGACACTGGCTCTGCTTCTTGAGGAGAGAGGGAATATAATATTTGGCCCTGTATTTGTGTTAGTATAGGTCAAAATTTTTGTTCAAAGGTGAATAAACTATTGGATGGTAGGTTAGTAAGTGCTCTTCACAAAAAAGTGCATGGGTGATATTATCACTCGTGCATTCAACCTAATACTAAAGTATTAGATTCAAAGAAAATTTTCCTCAAAAGAATATAGTTTAGAAAAAAATAGTGTTGGCAGCTCCAAACTTCCAGCCTTCCAGAGAAACATCAAAAATATGCGGAAACTGCCAGAACCAATTTGTCAGGACTCTGGAAATAGGCAAAGGTTTACAGCCACCAAGTGAACAGTAAATAAAAAGATAACTAAAAAAGTGGTAGGAAAACTTTGGGCCATTTTTGCTTGCCCTTTCCTTACTCCCTCCCTGCACCATGACATTCTTGAAGACGGCAGCCTGTGTTCTCAACACAGGACCATTATTCCAAATTCTGGAGAGAACAGAGCAGATCTCATTTAAAATCATTATGTGTGTCTATTCAAACTTCTCAGAGGACTGCCTGAAGGACTGACACAAGGTGATTGTCTCTGTTTTGCCTGTCTTAGAACTCAGGTCAGAGAAGCAGTGGGCATTGCTGTAAAATGTTGTAAGGCAAATGAAAAATGTGTAGTGGCCTAGGGCAAAAAAATTACACCTGAGACATAAAATGTCCTATGGCCTTGGGGAAAAAGCTAGGGAGAGTGTTTATTTGGGAAATTAGGGCATTCAAAATACTGTGTATACTGAGTAATTTACAAATTCCAGGGTGTACTGAAGAATGCAAAAAGCTACACATGCCCAAGGCAGAATATATTCTCAGAAAAATCATGGGAAATCCCTAAGCTTTCACAAAAATAAAATTAAAATGAAGATTTACTCCTATATTTTGTCTAAAAGTTTTATGTTTTGAGATATTTTATTTAGATCTATGATCTTTTTAAACTCTATTTTTTTATATGGTGTGAGGTAAGGGTCTATTGTTAAATTGAAAATTTCTTAATTTGTTCAAATTAGATGATTGCCATTCCATCATATCTGAGAGTGAACATTAGCAAAATCAAAATCAATACATTTATACTTCCTTCCAATTACATTTTCTCCAATTCCATCTTTTTTGTGTAAGTATATCACCATCCTCATTCTGCCTGATTATAGGATGGAGTCTTGATTGCCTCTTTTCTCATTATTCTAATCCAGTTTATTACCAAATTATATGGAATTTATTGGCAACATATCATTGGAACTCTTCTTTCCTCTGAATTCATGGTACTGTGGTACTCTTTCAAGTCAGAACTCCAACAACAGTTTTTCTGTGAACCACTGCAAGAATTGACTATTACTGCCAAATTTACTTATATCATACACTGGTAACAGCTACTAAAATTCCAGAGTTACATCCTTTCAATATCTGTAAATTACAAACATGTTTTCCTGGTATTCAGTGTACTTCTGATTTCAACTTACTTTTCTGTTTTGCTCTTGCCTCTCATCTTACCAAGCTGAATACCTCCCCCCATTTTCCTGATAATATTAACTACTACACTGCCATAACTTGGATCCTTGATTTACGTGGATTACTTCCTATTATTATGATACTCCTTTCTATTATCTCTAACACAGATGACAGCTCTTCACTGAAAATTTTTCAGATCATTTTGGCTGGAAGGTCTGAATGTTATTTTTTCAGCTAGATTTTCTGTCCTTTATTATCTGGTCTTTTCTTATGGCACTCATCAGTTTATGCCATGCCATAAAGAGCAACTGCTTTTATAGGCTTTGTGCCATTTACCATAGCACAAAGTCCTTCAGAGTAAAATCTACAGGTTATTTGCACCCCAGGTTTTCTATTTTTAAATAGTGAATTTGCTACTGAACACACACTGTATATTAGGCAAAGTCCAATTCTGTGCTCAGAAAATAAATGTATTGTTCCTCACAGAGATGAAAGGACCAAAGAAATGACTTCACCATTTCAATCTATCAGAAAAATATAGTCTGCAGAGAGGACACCCTTTCAAAGTTATTGCTGTTTATACAGTAATGTATGCTTCAATCATTTTGTCTACTTTCTCTACATTTATTGAATTTAATATATGCATGTGGGATGGAACCATCTTTAAACTAATATTGGTTTAACAAAAATGAAGATCTATATGTCATCAGCTAGATATGAAAGGGGAGACCCATGGATGCTCTTATGATAAAAGTCAGTTACAATAATGGTTGTATTATTCTAATGTTGCGGGAATTAAGGGATGGGAGAGACCAATGGGTGGAACAAGAGGATTTTGTTTAGGTGGCCACTAGCCCAGCAGATTAATATCCAAAGGCTGAGCCCCAAACAAAGACAGGGCTTGACGTTTATACATGCAACCAAAGGGAGTTGGTCAGTTAGTGGTGCGAAACCTGTAAGGTGGGTAAGCAAGCTTACAGAAGCAGAACAAAGGCAGTTTATCAAACAGTGACAGGTTTTACAACTCAAGCCAGGTGTTGCAACTCAGGCATGTCTTGTGACCTTTGCTGTGCTGCACAGAAGGGAAAAACATGAGCTTACAAAACTTGCAAAGATAATTGTGAGACTAGTAAGGGGGGAAGGGAGAAGCTGAAAGAGAAAAACTTGTTTTTCCCAACCTTGCTCCAGGATGGGAGGGAGAGACTCTGGAGCCCATCCCTTCTGGGCCCCGGCTCTGCAGATAATGCTATCAAAGCCTCAACAGAGCCCTGCTCTTCCTGGGTCTTGGAGTGAGTCAGTCTAGTACAGGAAAATTTGTTTTTCTTTTTACATCTTCTGTTTCACTAACACTGGAGCCAGCTTCATTTAGATCAAAATCTACATCTCTGATTTAGTGTACAAGACCAAATAGGATCTGTTCCTTCCTATTCCTCCAATCTCATTTTTCCTGAATGTACTTTGCTCGGTTTGAAATAGTGCCAGTCACTATTCTTTTATGTCTCTGCTTAAATAACCATGATTATGTTATCTAAATAGAACCTTTATGCACTCTTTTCTCTATATTGTATTCAGTTTCTAAACATTACTTACATTATATTGCATATTTGTTCTTAAATTATCAGCCTCTCTCTGTAGTGTAAGCTCCATTACACTACAGGAAAGTAGTATAACTCCCTGCATTACTAGGGAAAGTATGTTTCATCTACAACAATACCTGCCATTTGATCCTCTTCAACACATTTGTTTAATAACTGAATGGAAGCTGATGACCTTGCTGTAAATGGTCCCTTGACTGTATGCCAGAGTGATTTTAGTTCATGAAAACCCAGCATGACATTAATTCAGGAAGTCAGTGATTACAGAAAACTATGAAAATATCCCTTAAAATAAGTTATAAATGAGAAAAAATAATCTTCAAGGCACATGCTCCCTGGAGGGAACCAAACCCTAAAACATTCTCAAAGATGACAAAGTCTTCAAAAACCTGACTAATTAAATTGAAATTGTGCTGTGGCTGTTGTTAAGAGAGATTAACCAAAGATTAAGGTAGAAAGTTTTCTCTCACCAGAGTCTTTGAAAGACAAAATAATAGAAAAACTTAAGTAAAAATGTTAGAGGGACAGAAATCTAAGGAGAATAGCAATAACGTGAAGAGAAAGTGCAAAGAGAAAGGGTTGGGTTGTTCTCGTCAAATTATTGCTCAGAGTTGTCAGACACTTCTCATTATCTTAATGTAATGTATCTTCTTTTCCATGGATTTTCATCTCCATTGTATAATGTACCTTGAGCCTGAATTAGGCATTTTTTTGCTAAAGCAGTAGCATTCAGAGAAAAAGATAGATTTGAGGTTTACCAGAGTCATGCACACCCTGGCAGTACTCCAAGACATCTGTAAATCATTAGGACTGAACCTCTGCCTTCAGAGTCCGAGGCTTAGGCCCAGTAAGGGGAAGTGGGGGCCAGGCGTGGTGGCTCACACCTGTAATCCTAGCACTTTGGGAGGCTGAGGCAGGTGGATCACCTGAGGTAAAGAGTTCAAGACCAGCCTGGCCAACATGGTGAAACCCTGTCTCTACCAAAATACAAAAATTAGCCGGGCATGATGGCGGGTGCCTGTAATCCCAGCTACTCGGGAGGCTGAGATGGGAGAATCCCTTGAACCCGGGAGATGGTGGTTGTGGTGAGCCGAGATCACGCCAATGCACTCCAGCCTGGGTGGCTGAGTGAGGCTCCATCCCAAAAAAAAAAAAAAAAATCAGTAAGGGGAAGTGGGGGTCCAGGCTTGTTTCTGAATGGCAGTTCAGGAGCTGGTTAGGGGAAAAGTGGGCTGGCATTTTCAACCAAGGATTTAGACAGTGTTATGCAGCAGATTGGGGAACAAAGCCAGTGAATAAAATGAGCATTGGAGGATTGAAAAAGAAATAATTGAGATGGAACTAACGTTTTAGGACACTTTATTCATCAGCCAACACTCTAGACAAGCCACAGTGCAGATTGTGTGGCTAGGAGCCTGGGTGTAATGACTATTTCAGACCTCATGTAATAAGCTCTAATCAACCACTTGGGATAGAACATAAACTCTAAATTGCATGTTAGTGTTGGTACCAGAGCATAAGGTGAGCTAAAACGACTTGGCAAAAATCCATAGTAATACAGGAGATGCAGTGGATTGGTAGCTATTTTTTCCACATTTCTCACAGGTGCAAATTCATTTCCAAATAATCTATTGATTTTCCGTGCAAATTTCTGCTCACATTTTATATAAAAATGTATGTCAGTGGAATATTATAAATTAATACTAGAAATTTTCTATACACTTTCAAGGACCTTATTATTTTGAAAAAATGGTTATTCGAACAGTATTTGTGAAGAGTTCCTTGAGTATTATTTGAAATTTACAGAGAAAAAAGTAACTGTACATCTTTAGTTTTAGTACAAAAATAAGGGCAAAGCAAATATTCTAAATAATACAAAAATTCTTTTTAGAAAGTTTCAAGTGTTCTTTAAAATGTAGAATAATAAACTAAGCTGTATTTTAAAAAATCTCAGTCTTTCACGTATATTTTTCTATTTTATTATGTAAAGTTGACAGCATTCATGTATTTATACTAACTTTTTCACTGAATAAATTCAGTGGGGTAAAATAAAATATAAATAAATCTATTTAATGTATAATCTCTAAGTATACATAATGATCACACTTAAAAGATAAACTGAAGATATTAGATGAGACTGATCAGCCACTTATCAAGACAAGGCCCCAAATATAGCAACTATTATAAGGAACAACAGGCTAAAACAAAAATTGTTATCTCAACAAATCAGTAGTATGTACTGTCACTAATTTTTTCTTTAAGTAGGTCTTGGAAAATAATGCAAAATATGGCAAAATCACATATAACACTAAAATATGACATTTAAAAATATATAGGATATAAGGGGAATAAAAAAAGAAGCAAATCTTTATAATACACATACTACTTACCTGATTGTGCTGGTTCCCTAACTAAAGAAATACTCCCCATGTCATGATCATATGGAAATAAACCAAATGTGATCAACTGGCATTTAACCAAACATTGCAAATTAGAGTTTCATCTTTAACATTTCGAGGGAGAAGAAACAAAGCATGTTGTAGTTTACAAACATGCAGCAAAAATTGATTCATACTAATACAATGCTATTTCAAGAAATTTGCTTCATGTTTTTCTTATGGCTGTTTGATAGTTTGAGAACTAATGAATGATATATTACAGAGATTACATAATAATGTCAACAAATTCTAAAAAAAATAGCAAAATGCCAGAAGTCTAAAGGTTACCAGAAATTATAATCAAGAGGAGAAAATAGCACAAAATATCAGCTAGATTCTAAAAACTGTTTAAGAGTCATTAAGCAATAGGTATCTACGAATACATACCATAGGTGGTAGCTGAATTAATTGCAAAGTAAATTGAATACCTGTATTTAATCTGGAAAACAGAAAACTGTTAACCTTCTGAAGCCTAAATCACTTAAAGCAGCTTCTAATTGTGCTAATCTAGCTGAAGCTAGAGGAGAGAAAACACAGCCTTGAAACTCTGCTTTCTAAGAGAGAATGGTAATAAGCAAGTATAGATCAATCTCAGCATTTATGTAATAGAGTTAGCAACACCATGTTAGCTAGGTGATGAAGAGCAAAGGGCAATGTCCATAGGGACACCCTCCCAAAAGAGAAGAAGTTGAGGGACACTGGAGATATGAAAAGAAATATCCAGCACTTTGGGAGTCCGAGGCAGGTGGATGATCAGGTCAAGAGATTGAGACCATTCTGGCCTACATGGTGAAACCCTGTCTCTACTAAAAATACAAAAATTAGCTGGTCGTGGTGGTGCACTCCTGTAGTCCCAGCTACTTGGGAGACTGAGGCAGGAGAATCTCTTGAACCAGTGGGGCAGATGTTGCAGTGAGCCGAGATCACACCACTGCACTCCAGCCTGGTGACAGAGCAAGACTCTGTCTCAAAAAAAAAAAAAAAAAAAAAAAAAAATAAGTGTAAAAAGTGTATATTGGGTAACCACAAAACACACTTTATAATTTAAGCCATTAAAATTGAGATAATAGCCCAGGGTGGGGGAGTATTTAAAAAATAATCAGCAAAAGCAAATAATGAGAGTTTCAAACATTCAAGGAGGAAGCAAAAGAAAAAGCATCTCCACAAAGTATGCAGAAAACAAAGACAGAGTTAAGAGGAAAGGCAATTAAAGGATGGTAAATGAACAGAATACTAAGACCATTAAGGAAGTAAAGAAGATACACCAAGAATAATACCAAGAAAGTTATGGTGTATACTTGACAAAAATAAATCATATAAAGTTTAAACAAATCATTAGATAAAAATTATTAAGTCATGCTGCGCTCAGATGGCAATCAGTCTGTCCTATAGGCAATTAATAAATGTGTTCCTAAAAGTAATTAGCCTCAATATGTGATTTGCTATTGTCTTTCTTCATTTTTCTTTTGGATAAATAATCATATTAAACACACGTAAGCACACATATATATCAAATACATTTCAGAAACATTGCACAGTATAACCTGCACTATGCAATGTGGCAGGCAATAGCATCTGTGGCTATTTAAATTTGTACCACGCTAATTAAAAAGGAAATTGAATTAAAATTCAGTCCCTCAGTTGTCCTAACACAATTCAAGTGTCAATAGCCATATGTGGCTAATGGTTACCCTATTGGATAGTGCATATACAGAACATTTCCAACATTTCAGATAGTTATATTGTGCAGATCTGGGGAAAGCACAATCTATTTTATCATATTAACAGTGAGGAGCAATGTAGAAAACAAACAATGAAGGTGTTATTTAGTGATAAAAATGAATGAAGTATCAATACACAAAACCATATATGTAAGTCTCAAGGAAATTATGCTGTGTGGAAGAAATCACACAAAAAATAAATATTGAATGATTCCAGCTATACAAAGCTCTAGAAAATGTAAATCAATCTATATTGTCCAAAAACAGAGTAGGGGTTATCTATATAGGGTGTGTCAGGGGAAGGACAGGAGAGATTACAAATGGTGCACAAAAAAAACCTTGCGTGTGATAGATTATTCTCTGTCTTGATTAAAGGATGCATTTATGATGGCATTCATATGTTAAATTTTATCAAATCACATACTTTAAATATCCTCAGTCGTAAGTCAATTATACTTACATAAAGTTACTTTTAAAATATATGCAGAAAATTGTGTGAGCAGATTCGCAAATGGTGTAGAGAAAGCCAGGCAGAAATAAATACATCCACATTATAAAGGTCAGAAAGTTCTTACTTAGCAGGGCAGAAGGTAGGAGGGAAGGTTGCTTAAATCAATTAAGGTATTCAAAAAAGTATATGACCATATGTAAAAAGTCATCCAGGTGAACGCCAGGCACGGTGGCTCACGCCTGTAATCCCGGCACTTTGGGAGGCCGAGGCAGGTGGATTACCTGAGGTCAGGAGTTCGAGACCAGCCTGACCAACATGGAGAAACCCCATCTCTACTAAAATACAAAATTAGTCAGGCATGGTGGCACACGCCTGTAATCCCAGCTACTCGGGAGGCTGAGATGGGAGAATTGCTTGAACCCCAGGAAGCAGAGGTTGCAGTGAGCTGAGTTCATGCCATTGCACTCCAGCCTGGGCAACAACAGCAAAACTCCATCTCAAAAAAAAAAAAAAAAAAAAAAGGTCATCCAGGTGTACATTCAAGATTTGCACATTTTACAATAGGCAAGTTATATCACAATAAACAAAGCATGGTGAGGAATAAAAGACCACGACAAATGTTGCAGAGTGTGCAGCAACTGGAATTTTCAGAAACTAATGTTGGGAGTGTAAATTGGTATCATTAAAAAATATTGTCAAATGTCTACCAAAGATATATCCCACCTCTTTCATTCCTAGTTATAAATCCAACATAAGTGTTCCCATAACAACGTTCTTTTGCACAGCCAAATATGAAAATAATTTAATTTTTCATTCACTGTAGTAAACTGTGTTATACTCATTCAGTGAAATACTACCCAACAATGAAAATGAATAATGAAAGCATCAGGCAAAATGGGATGAAATTCATGGATGTAACATTGCCTGAAAGAAAGAAGACAGAATATTCTGTGATTCAATGTATATAATGTTCAAAATCATTAAAATTTATATAGGATGACAGAAGTTAGAAATGTATTAGGGTATGTATTAGACAGTGAATATAAAGGCAGTTTCTAGAATTTTGTTTATGTTCTATTAATCTGAGTGGTGGTTATGTGGATGTGTGCACTTTGAGAAAATTCTTCATGCTGAACATTGATGGTTAACAACACCTTTATAAGCATATGTTTTAAGTCCTTTAAAATTTAGATAATTTGAATATATTATATACTTCACTATTTTCTCACACAATGAATTTAATTAGACTCGTAATGCAATTAAGAAATTGAATTAGATTGTTAATAAATTTCAAAACACTGTGTACCTACAATAAAATTGCTCATATAGCTCTAATCTCACAGAATTTTAGAGATAGAAGAAGCTTTTGGTTTTTATGAAAGCTTATCTCCTTATGTTTACATGTGATGTTGATGCAGTTCAGGCAGTCTACCTCACATGGGTGATTAGTTGCAAAACTGGGGCTAGATCCGACTTCCTGACTGCCACTGTAGTACTCTCTCCAAATGACTCGGTATCTTATTTAACTTACTGGAGTCTGGTATAAAATAATAGGAATGTTGGGAAATAATTTTTATCTTTCCTGGTTCTCTAAATGTATTTTTACAAATCTTAAAAGTAATGAAGTGATTTAAGTATTTAATTTAGGATTTATATTTTACACATTTTAGTCTTAAGTGTGTTTAGAAGAACTAAAGCAATTATAACTCCATCCATTTGTCACCAAGTTGTATAATAGTTTTCTAATTTTTTCAAACTTCACAAATAATTTTGTACAAATGTGTGCAATTTACAAATAATTTCTTTAAACCGGTTATATAGTCCTGGTTGGAAACCAATATAAATAAACATGTTTCAAAAAAACAGTAATTACCTACCATGTGACAAGCACCTTCTCAAGTTGTTGAGACACATGTTAAGCAAATCAGATACTGGGCTTGCTCACATACAGCTTCCATGGTAGTGATGAATTAAGGCATTCATCACTTAATCACTAACATCTCCTATCCCCTCACCCCCAACACACACAGAAACTGTGAACTATACAGAAAACTGTGATCTCTGCAGAGTGTGCGATGGAGAGATGACTGCCCTGACACACACTCCCACAGGGGAACCAGGTAATCCAGGTGACAGCCACTGGGAAGACCTTAAATCCTACCCAGTGCTGGAGCTGATTTAGCAACAGGTGAGGAATTTATGAGAAGGAAGGGCGCTGGGACATGCTTTGCATGCACTTCCAGGCTCCAGCAAGAATGGAGGGAAGCTATTCCTGATCCTACCTCACAGAGGAGCTCATGGATGTCAGCCAGCTAACTCAGGATTCAGTCGCAGGTTGAGAAAAATTCCCAACTGAGATTTGTCATATAATATTGAGTGGGGACGAACCCCATTGGCCAGAATCAAGGGGCAAGTGGGAAGCATGCTAAAGCTGTGGACTTGGAAGTTGGGTGCCCCTGATTTATAGGCAAATCAGGAGGGACACGGCCTGAAAGCTGTGGTTTCTGTCTCCATCAGGAAGGCTTATACCTGGAGCAGTTTTTGGTTCTCAACACGGACTGCCAGGAAACCAGCTAGCTGCTGTCAGCAGAACCCTGCAAGTGTGAGACTTGCCTTACCAAATGTTTGAGAGCTGAGTGGGCCTTATTTCTGTCTAATATTTCCTGTTCCCCATGCGGATTCTTTTGTGCAGCAGAGGCAGTGGCATTCCTCCCCAGAATTACCCCAGCGGCCAGAAAACTGCCCTCTGATCCCTACCAGGGCCAACGCTTGTGCCTGCACATGGGGAGTCAGAGTGTGAACTTGCCCCTCCACCTGACCTGGTAGCATAACACAATGGACAGGGACATTTGGGAGCTCCATGGCTCTGCCCATTGGCTGAGACACTAGAGTACCACCCCTGGGTAACATAAGGCAAGCACAAATTCCACTGCTACCACTACAGCTGGTGCTGTTTTGCAAGTGCTGTCTCCTGGCTGGAGGCCAACTGGCACAGCCCATTACATCTGCAGGCACAGTAACACAGTGCTCAGGAAATAGAAAACGTTTGTGTGACCTCAGCTATCACCACTGCCTGCTTCACCCTGGCTAACCAGAAGGTCCTGAGTCTATCCACATGACCAGCTCATTACCACTACAGCTGGCATTTGGGAAAGCCAACACACACAGGCTATTTATAACAAAGGAAATCCGAGTCTACATCACTCTCCTTTCACCCCATCAGAGCTGGTACTGCCTCTATGAGACTAGAGGACAGGTCACACCACTGGATCCCTTTGCAAATATTCCCCAGCACCACCCTGGAGTGTGGCAGCTACGGTGGGCAGCTAGACCCAGAGGAGCAGCAGGATTCACAGTAATCTGGCCCTCAGGGACTGCTATTCCTGCAAGAAGGAGGAGCACGTAACATTAAAGGAGTGCCCTGTGGCACAAAAGAAACCAGACTGCAGGCCTGGAGGCCCTGAACTTTCCACTTGTGGGAAGTTTCTTTCAGCAGAGGCAAAGGTGCAGTGATGGGCTGAGTGGGAAAAGTCTGTGGCTCTACTCCAACAGTCAGGCAGCCTTGGTGCTCATGAAGAGTATTGGAAAAGGAAACTTCTTCTTTCCCTTATCTACCACTGTAGAAACAACTGGGGCTTCTCTCATGAGAGCTCAGCATGGATACATCTTTAGACAACCTTTCTGGAATACTTCAGGGTGACTACAATCAATAGGAGGAGTGCCCTCCAGGTTCAGGCTTGCATGAGAAGTAGAGTCACAACCTCTCTCTACATGGAACATCAGCATTGTTGAAGACGGAAAGAGATGCGTGTCTGATCTGAACAACTGGAACACCAGGTCAGGAGTGTGACTGGGTGAGGGGGGGTGGATCACTTTCCTGCAGGCCTGGAAGGAGAGCTGTGGTGGCTCCCTTCCTTCCCTCTGAAAAGACTTCAGTGCATTTCGCTGAGAGCTAGCTTCCCCACCCACCTCTGTCAAGGTGGACACCTCCGCCCACCATTGGGATATTGCATTTACCCACCTGCTTCAGCGACATTTCTGTTTTTCCCATGGACACCCCCTACTGGCATGAAGCCTGAGGTATTTAACCAGTGAATAAATTAATGGGAAAAAAATTAAGTAAACACCACTGGGAAGCAAGATAAACTTAATGAGATCTCTGCCATTACAACCCCACAAAAGACAGTAAGCCTGCTAACATACCAAGGACATTGCTACTACAACCAGCATCTGAGAAAACCACACAAAGTCTCTCTAAAACCAAGGAACTCATACAGAGTCTTTGCCAATGAAGGAACACAGAACCAAAGCTAAGTGACAATAAACTAAAAACATGAAAGTCACATCCTCAAGGTGGGAGAAAACACAATTTTAAAAATCCCAGTTGAATCAAAAATAATTAGAAGAAATAGTTAACCCAAATGCAAAATTCACAATAATGATTCTGGCAATATGAAAAAACAGAGTTCTATCATATCCCCCAAATATCACAGTAACTCACCAGCAGTGGATCCAAGTCAAGAAGAAGCCTTTGAAATATCAGATACAGAATTAAAAAGGTTGATAATTAAGTTACACAAGAAGATAGAAAGGTGAAAAGCAACATGAGTTAAAAAAATTAGTATATGAATGAAAATTTTTAAGAGATAACTATTTTAAATAAAAACCAATGAGAACATTTGGACATGAAAAACACATTTAGAAAATTACAAAATTCAGTAGAAGTTTATAAAATAGACTAGACCAAGCAAAAAAGAATTTCAGAGCTCAAAGACAAGGCTTTCATATTAACCCAATCAGACAAAAATAAAGAAAAGAGAATTAAAAAAATGAACAAAGTCTCCAGGAAATATGGGATTATGTAAAGTGGACAAACATAAGAATCATTGGTGTTCCTTAGAATAAAAATCAAAAGGTTTGGAAAACTTATTTGAGGGAATAATTGAGGAAAACTTCCCTGGCCTTGCTAGAAATTTAGACATCCAAATACAAGAATCCCAAAGAACCACTAGAAGATTTATTGTGAAAAAGGACATCACCAAAGCATATAGTTACCAGCCTGTCTAAAGTAAACATGAACGAAAGGATTTTAAGATTAGTGAGACAAAAGCATCAGGTAAACTGGAAACGAAAAGCTATCAAATTAACAGCATACCTCTCAGCAGAAACCTTATAAAGCAGAGGGTTTGGGGTCCTATCTTTCTTAAACCGTCAGCCAAGAATTTTGTGTCCAACAAAATTAAGTTTCATGATTGAAGGAAAAATAAAGTCTTTCTCAGACAAGCAAATGTTGAGGGAATATGTTAATACTAGACCAGCGCTACAAGAATTGATAAAAGGAGTTTTAAATATTGAAATGAAAGTACAATATGCACCAGAAAATAACTCCTGAAGCATAAAATTCCAAGTGCTTATAAAATAACACAAGAGAACAAAGTCATGCAGTAACAACATGATGACTGGAACAGTAGCTCACATCTCAATATTAGCATTGAACGTAAATGGTCTAATGTTCCATTTAAAATATACAGACTAGCAGGGTGTATAAAAAATTACAAGCCAAATATATTCTGTCTTCAGGAGACACACCTAACATGTAAGGATTTTTATAGACTTAAGGTAAAGGGGTGGAAAAACGTATTTCAAGCAATGGAAACAAAAACCAAACAGAAGTAGCTGTTCTTATATGACATAAGACAGACTTTAAAGCAACAACAGTAAAAAAAAAGACAAAGAAGGTCATTATATAATAATAAAAGGATTGATTCAACAAGAAGATAAAATGATCCTAAATGTGTATGTACCTGTCTCCAAAGCTCTCAGATTCATAAAGCAATTGCTATTAGATATAAGAAAAGGGATCAACAGCAACACAATAATAGTGGGGGAATTCAACACTCCACTTACAGCACTAGGCAGATCATCAAAACAGAAAGTCAACAAAGAAACACTGGACTTAAACTACACTCTAGAACAAATGAACCTAACAGGTATTTATAGAACATTCTACCCAAGAACTTCAAAATATACATTCTTCTCATCAGCACATAGAACATTCTCCAAGATATACCATATGATAGGCCACAAAACATGTCTCAATAAAGTTACAAAAAATCAAAATTCTATCAAGTATATTCTCAGACCATAATGGAATAAAACTAGAAATCAATTCCAAAAGGACCGCTCAAAACTATACAAATACATGGAACTTAAACAACCTGCTCCTGACTAATTTAGTGAAATCAAAGTGGAAATTTAAAAATTCTTTGAAATGAATGATAACAGTGACAAAAATTATCAAAACCTCTAGGATACAGCAAAAGCAGTGCTAACAGAAAAGCTTATAACACTAAGTGCCTACATTAAAAAGTTTAAGAGATCAGAAATGAACAACCAGCATCACACCTTAAGGAACTAGAGATATAAGAACCAACCAAACCCAAAGCTAGCAAAAGAAAAGAAATAACAGAGATCAGAGCAGGAACTCAATGAAATCAAAACCAGAAAAATAACACAAAAGATCAATGAAACAAAAGCTAGTTCCTTGAAAAGATAAAAAAAAAACTGATAGACGTCTAGCTAGATTAACCAAGAAGAGAGAAGGTTCAAATAAGCTTAATTAGAAATGAAAATGGAGAAATTACAACTGAAATACAAATGACCATTTTTATGTGGAGACAACATCACAGAAATACAAATGACTATTCGAGACTACTATGAACGCTTCAGTGTACACAAACTAGAAAACCTAGAGGAAATGAGTACATTCCTGGAAACATACAATTCCCCTCTAGATTAAGTCAAAAAAAAAAAAAAAGAAAAAAGAAATGCTGAAAAGATCGACAACAATCAGTGAGATTGAATCAGTAATTTAAAAATTGCCAAAAAAAAAAAAAAAAAAAGTCCAGAGCCAGATGGATTTACAGCTGAATTCTACCAGCCATTCAAAGAAAAATTGGTACTGATTCCACTGAAACTATTCCAAAAGATTAAAGAGGGGAGAATCCTCCCTATCACATTCTATGAGGCCAATATCACCCCAACACCAAAGCCAGGCAAGGACATAACGAAAAGAGAAAACTACAGACTATACCCCTCATGAACATAGATATGAAAACACTCAACAAAATACTAACAAACAGTATCCAACAGCACATCAAAAAATAATTCACCATGATTAAGTGGAGTTTCATTAAAGCGATGCAGGCATGGTTCAACACATGCTGGTCAATAAATGTGATTTATGACATAAACAGAATTAAAAACAACCATATGATCATCTCAACAGACACAGAAAAAAGCAATTAATAAAATCTAGCATTCCTTTTTGATAAAAACCCTCAACACACTAGGTATCAAAGAAGCATACCTCAAAATAATAAAAGCCATATATGACAAACCCATAGCCAACATCAAACTTAATGGAGGAAAGTTGAAATTATTCCCCCTAAGAACTGAAAGAAGACAAGAGTGGTCAATTTCACCACTTCTGTTCTAGTACTGGAAGTCCTAGTCAAGGCAATCAGGCAAGGGAAAGAAATAAAGGGCATCCCAATTGGAAAAGAGGAAGTCAAACTATCACTGTTTGTCAATGATATAATCTTACACCTAGAAAGCCCTGAAGACTCTTTCAAAAGACACCTAGATCTGACAAATGAATTGAGTAAAGTCTCAGGTTATAAAATCAATGTTCACAAATCAGTAGCACTGCTATACACTAACCCCGACCAAGCTGAGAATCAAACCAAGAAGTCAATCTCTTTTATAATAGCTACCAAAAAAAATAGAATACCTGGGAATATACTTTATGAAGGAGGTGAAAGAACTCTACAGGGAGACCCAAAAAACACTGCTGAAAGAAATCACAGATGACACACACAAATGGATAGACATCCCATGCCATGGATTAGAAGAGTCAATATTGTGAACATGGCCATATTGCTCAAAGCAATCTACAGATTCAATGCAATTCCTACCCAAATATCAACATCATTTTTCACAGAATTAGAAAAAGCTATCCTAAAATTCATAACCGAAAAAGAGCCCACATAGCCAAAGAAATCCTAAGCAAAAAGAATAAATCTAGAGACATTGCATTACCCAACTTCAATTATACTGCAAGGCTATGGTAACCAAAACAGCATTATACTGATGTAAATGATACATAGACCAATGGAACAGAATAAATAACTCAGAAATAAAGCCAAATACATACAACCAACTAAATTTTGACAAAGTATACAAAAACATAAATTGGGGAAATGACTGCCTTTGCAACAAATGGTGTTGGGGTAATTGCTAAGCCACATGTAGAAGAATGAAAAGATCCCCCTTTCTCAGTATATACATAAATTAATTCAAGATGAATTCAAGACATAATTCTAAGATCTGAAACTATTAAAATTCTAGAAGAAAACCTAGGAAAAACTATTTTGAACATTGGTCTTGCCAAAGAATTTATGACAAAAACCCCAAAACCAAATGTAACACAAACAAAAATAAATAAATGCAATCCAATTAAACTAAAAGACTTCTGCACAGCAAAAAAAAAAAAAAATCATTAAACAGATAACCTACAGAATGGGAGAAAATATTTGCAAATTATGCATCCAACATAGGACTTAGTATCCAGAATCTACAAGGAACTACGATCAGCAAGAAAAAAAAAATAATCTTATTGAAAGGTGGGTAAATGACATGAATAGACATTTCTCAAAGATATACAAGTGGCAAAAAAATGAAAAAATGCTCAACATCACTAATGATAAGAGAAGTGAAAATTAAAACCACAGTGAGATACCACCTTATCCCAGACAGAATGACCATTATTAAAAAGTCAAAAAATAATAGATATTGCCGTGGATGTGGGTGGGAATGTAAATTAGTTCAACCTCTATGGAAAACAGTAGGGAGATTTCTCTATGTAAAACAATAGGGAGATTTCTCGAATAACTAGCAGTAGATCTACCATTCAACCCAGCCATCCAACAACTGGGTACCTACCCAAAGGAAAAGAAGTCACTCTATCAAAAACACACCTGCATGTATATGTTTGTCTCAGCACTATTCCCAATTTCAATGACATGGAATCAACCTAAGTGCCCATCAACCACTAAGTGTAAAAAGAAAATGAGGCACATACATACTGTGAAATATTACTCAGCCATTAAAAAATGAAATGTCTTTTGCAGCCACTTGATTGAAGCTGGAGACCGTTATTCTAAGTGAAGTAACACAGAAATTAAAAACCAGATAGTGTAGGTCCTTACTTATAAGTGGGAGCTAAGCTATGGATATGCAAAGGCATACAGAGTAGTATAGTAGACACTGGAGTCTCAGAAGGGAGAAAAGTGGGAGAGGGGTGAGGAAAGGAAAGCTACTTATTGGATACAATGTACACTGCTTCCATAATGGGTGCACTAAAATCCTAGACTTCACCACTATATGATTTTTTTCCACCAGAGACGAGTCTTGCTCTGTCTCCCAGTCTGGAGTTCAGTGGCACAATCTTGGTTCACTGTAACCTCCGCCTCCCAGGTTAAAGCAATCCTCCTGCCTCAGGCTCCCGAGTAGCTGGGATTACAGGCACGTGCCTCCATACCCGGCTAATTTTTTGTATTTTTAGTAGAGATGGGGTTTCACCATGTTGGCCAGGCTGGTCTCCAACTGGCTGGTCTCTAACTCCTGACCTCATGATCTGCCCGCCTCTGGCATCCCCAACTGTAGGGATTACAGGCATGAGCCACTGCGCCAGGCACTGCTATACAATTTATCCATGTAATCAAAAGCTATTTTTTACCTCTAAAGCTATTGGAATAAATGAAACTAGTTAAGAAAAAAGAGGAATGATTAGAGGACTATGAGATAGGCAACAAGAAAAACTAGAACTCAAAAAAAAATTATGTTATGACTGGGCACAGTGGCTCACACCTGTAATCTGGCACTTTGGGAGGCCAAGGCCAGAGGATCACTTGAAGTCGGGAAATTGAGATCAGACTGGGCAACATAGTGAGACCCCATCTCTACAAAAAAATTAAAAATTATCCAGCACAGTGGCACACCCCTGTATTCCCAGCTACTTGGGAGGCTGAGGTGGGAGGATCCCTTGAACCCTGAAGTCCGAGGCTGTAGTAACCTACAGTTGAGCCACTGCACTCTAGCTCTAGCAACAGATTGAGACCCCGTCTCTTAAAAAACAAAAGAAGTATGAATATAGCAATTTGTACCCTGAAATAACTTATGCCATTTTAAGTTATGTATGAATATTCATTTCATTTTCATGTCACATGATTGTATATGAAACATACTTATGAGAACTGTCTCTTTTTTAAACCAATTCTTCAAAATCAATGGCATTATGACAATTGTCATCAAGTTAAAATATAACTGATTTTCAAAATATTATGTCTGACAGCTACAACATTTTCTTAAAAATCAGTCCATTAATTAGCTGGGCATGGTGGTGCACACCTGTAATCCCAGCTACTAAGGAGGCTGAGGCAGGGGAATCACTTGAACTTGGGAGGCAGAGATTGCAGTGAGCCAAGATCACACCACTGCACTGCAGCCTGGCTACAGAGCGAGACTGCATCAAAAAAAAAAAAAAAAAAAAAAAAAAAAAATCCATTTACAAGGATGGTTTTAGTTAATATCATTAATGTTTCATCTTCCCTACCAAAATTAAACTGCTTCATAGTATATCTAATTTAATTTGGCTGCTGCATAAATTGTGCCTTATATTTTAATTAATGAACAAAATGTTTACTGTTTCATTAATCAAAATATGTCAAGCAACATACCATTAGCTAATGAAAGAAAATATCAATTGCTCTCAAATAGGTGTCGTAGAAATTTTCTGAGTCTAAATGCAATATTTATCATACCAGTTTTATTTTCCTTTTCAAGTGCTAAAATCAGCCTCTTATTTAGTTATTAATAATTCCAAGAATGAATATGATACCAAATATAGATTTGAATAGAATTCTTTTGGAATTTGTGTAAAACACCTCTTGGCTTCCATTCATGTATTCATTCATTGAGTGTGTGTTTGTGTATGTGTGTATGAGAGAGAGAGAAAGAAAGAGGGATACTTTGGAGCATACAACAAATGGAAAACCTTTTTCTATTACTGTTATAAAGATTGAGAGATACAAAAATAAAATAATATATAATATATAATGTCAAAAATTGTTAATTGCTTTGAAAACAGTTACATAGGATACTGACTTCAAGAGTGACTGGAAGAGAAAGAGGTAGATTAGAAAAGCCAATTGAGCAGAAAGTCAAGATAAGGGTGAGGACTTGAGTGAGGATACTATTCGGCAGTTACAAAATGGCTTTGTATTTTACTGAGTTTTTGTTTGTATGTTAGCTAAACTTGTGTGTGTGTGTGTGTGTGTGTTTCCTTTGATGAGTGAAAGAGAACTGGAAAGGAAAGGAGAAAATAAAGAATATCAGTTTCTGTGTGGGGGGAGGGGTATGTGTGTGTATTTCCCCTCTGGTGACTTCTGTGCCATCTGGCTTTCTGAAAAAAACATATTGAAGAGAATACATTTTTACTCAATTACATTAAAACAGGAGATAGTGACAATTAGGAATTATGCATGCAAATTTAGAAAAGACATATAGTAACCCTTCCTTATCTGTAGGGGATATATTCTAAGACCCCCAATAGATGACAGAAACCATGAATAGTACCTATATATTATGTATTTTTCTATACACACATACGTATGATAAAGTTAAATTTATACATTAGACATAGTAAGAGATTAACAACAATAACTAATAATAAAATAGAAGAGTTATAACAATATATTATACTAAAAGTTATATAAATGTGATCTCTCTCAAAATATCTTATTGTACTGGTACTCATGCTTTTCCTTCATGGGATGATATGAAGTGATAAAATGTCTTCTTGATGAGATGAAGTAAGGTGAATGACATAGGCATTGTGACATAGCATTAGGTTACTATTGATTTCTGGCAACGCATCCAGAGGAGGATCATCTGCTTGGATGCCTCTGGATTATCCAGCCATGACATTGTCGATGGTTGGATGTCAGGAGCAGAGGATGATGACAACTAAAAAGCAGGTACCATATACAGCATGGATGTGCTGGACAAAGGGAGATTCATGCCGTGGGCATGATAGGGCAGAATGATGTAAGATTTTATCATGCTACTCAGAATGACATGCAACTTAAAACATGAATCGTTCATTTCTAGAATTTTCTGTTTAGTATTTTCAGACTGCTGTTGACCACTGGTAACTGAAATCACAGAAAGTAAAATCGCAGGCAAGGGGAAACTACAGTATAAAGAGGCTACATGTCAACTTTTGAAGAAGAATTCTCCTATTTATCACTAATATATAATTAGTAATATCTTTTAAAACATATGTGAAAATAGGGTTACCTTAGTTGAAAAAAATGAGAGATAAAGGGTAATAGAGTACATCATGTAATAGAGTAAATAAAGGATAATAGTATATCTGTTAAAACCACAAGAATAAATTTTAAATCCCATATTAAATTGCTAAATCATCACCTTTTCTTTTTGTACAGTTTTTATTAACCTGGATGTATTCAGTCAGTTGAGAGATGAAATGATCTCTGATCACCACTTTGAAAACTCAGTGGTGGATTCACCTTAGTGTAAGGCATGAATGGACCTCAGCAGTGCAGGAGATGGACCCTATCTGATACCTCTGTTGTCCTGCTTCACATCTGCTTGGCCTCACTTTTGATTCTAGCCTCATGCGCAGCACATATTCATGTGTGTACTTTTATTCGCTTCCTTCTATAAACATTTTACACAAGCACGTTTTTTCAGCTTTCACTCTTTGTCCTGGGATTTCTCCCACACAGTGAATACCAATAGGAGGCCTCTTGAAAGGAAGTGAGTTAACTTCTTGGGGATAGCCCTCAACCAGTGGTAGCAAAAGGCCATGTAAAACAGGCTTCTCCCTGTCTTCCTTATGTGGATAGTGCTCAAGGTCATTCTATGTGCTCTTCAGAAATTCCCTGGCCTGGTTGTTTTGACCCTAAATGCACCCTTAAGCTAATTTTTCTTCCTGTTTTACTATAGTCTGTTCTTCACTCCTATTCCCATGGAGCAACTTCCAAAGAAATGTCATATACAAGTTTGTGAACAAGGTCCTGCTGCTGGGAAAACCTCAAGCCTCTCTCTCTCTCTCTCTCTCTCTCTCTCTCTCTCTCTCTCTCTCTCATATACATAACACACACACACCCCATCCACCCATTAAAAGAAAAAATTCATTCAATGATTATTTTCTTACCATTTATGCTGCCCCTTAAATATTTTTTCCTTTTTTATTTCTTTCTGTTCTTAAACATCTAATACAGATGTGTCTATTCTGTTTTACATTTTAAAATTGAAACACATTACGTTTATTTTACTTTGTGTTGGTGGATGATGAAAAAAATAAAGTCTAAATGATACCAAAACAACCAATCAGCCTAGTTACTTGGATCAAAATATTTCCTTGGTTCTATGATAATGAAAATGACAGTGGAACACTTTTTTAAAGAATAAATGCCCTTTCTTTTTCTTTATACCATCACCAATGCCTAGCATTGTGTTAAGCACAGAATAAAAAGGTATTTAGAACTTACTCTGTCCTAGGTGCTATATAGTTAATATCATTTAAAAATTCCTCACAATTTTTTTGATGTGTGTAGTATTTTTATTCTTCTCATCCTCTTTGTACATCTGAGGCATAGAGAGGCAAGGCACTTGCCCACATTTATACATCTCGTGACTATGTGTTGAAGGAGTTGGCTATGATTGTCACTATGTAGTATGTCATTATGACATCATATTTTTGAGAAGACATATGTACAATTAGAGTAGACACAATTTAGGTATTTAAGAATGACTGCTTACTGAGTATGATATTTCTTGTATTAGCCAGATTAAGCCTCGGAATAATGTTTCCCAGAAACCCTTTATATTAGTGATTCTGGTTTAGAGTTGGCTAAACAAAAACTTTTCTATAAGATTTATAAGGTAAAATTCAAGTGGAAATCATTGCTCTCAGAAAGTTGTCACAGACACTGTGACCAGTGGAAGCAGAAATGTGAGTAGATGCATGTTGTTTTCACTCTCTTAAACTCCCTTTATGCCCAGCTCTTTTCCCCAACAGCCCTTCTAATTCACCAGCAGTAGCCCAAGACCCATCATCAGATGGATAACTATAGCCTAAAGGACTCCCCTTCATAGTTCCACTTTGGTTGCTGGCCATGTTTCCTTTCTCAGTCAACTGGCTGGTGATGCCTCTTATCATGCAACTCCCCCTTTCAAGTTTTCATTTCCCTGGCTCTTCCCACAATTTAATAAAATCGAATTCCTATAATAAATCTCTTATCCTGTTACTCACAGTGGTTCTGCTTCTCTGATTTAACTCAGTGATACACTTGTCAACATATATTTATCCAAGAAAAAAGTAAAGGTCTTGATCTTGCCCTCAAAGTATTTTTCATTTTGAAAATATAGTATCAACTAATCATTTTGGAAAAAATCAAAATGCAATATATGCATTTCCATAATTGTATAATGGCTAACATTTGGAAGGTTGTATCACATGTTTATTATTTAATATTTAAATGATAATATTAATACTTAAGTGATAATGTTATTTAATATTTAAATAATTATATTAATAGTATTTAATATTAATCACATGTTTAATAATAAACATGCATCACATGTTTATTATATAATATTTAGCATATATTTCTGCATAAATGCTTTTGAATACTCACATTGCTTTGTGATATAGAAAAAGATCATGATGAATGAGATAAATGACTAATACTGATATTCAAAAGCTTTAAAATTGTAGTCACCAGGGAGCTTAAAACGCAACAAGACTACTTTAACAACCAATTAAAAAGAAGCACTCAACATTTCTAAGAAAAGCCTAAGTCAAGGAACACATTTATATACATCATGATTTAGGCTTATTTGTACTTACTATAGAAAGGACTTTGTCAAGAATCACACTATACAACGTTAGCAACATGGTACCTTGTTTGAAATGACGTACATTAAAAATAATAAAAGCAAATAAATCATTGATGGCATTTGAAATTGTTTCCCTACAGATGGATAAAAATATAAATTAGAATCACAATAGTAGTTATGATTGTGATAATTATAATAAATACATACAAATGTATGCAAATGCTGTACATGTGCGTATATATGTCATATATTTTATAAATTTATACTTATATATACCATTTTAAATATTTATTACGGTGAAAACAATTTTTCATTTATGTTATTTCATGTGATTGGATGTAGAGACAAGAAAGGGACACACATCCAAACAAGTGAATAAAATTATGTCAATTATATAGTTTATTTGATAAATGTCAAAATAAAGTTCTCAAATTATGTTTTTTGAACATGGGAAACATATTCAAAATAGATTGTGAACACAGAGTTAAAAACATAGACTTGTAGTTGAATACACATAGAAAAGCTGGATTATGGAAAGTTCAACAGATGTCTTTACAAATACAGATTTAATGTGCATATGAATTTGCATATTAGTTGGAGGAAATAGAGTACAGCATTTCTCAAGTTATTTGATCATAGCTTTTCTTTTGTAGTCATGTTCTACTAAATGTGATTTGGCTCATCTTGGTATACAAAATAGAGGTAAATAATTTGCCCTTTACTATGATCGCATCTCCAAACCAAAGAAAATATTTTCATCTTCTGTTAATAAAAATGACTAAATACAACTTACGTGTTCTTACGTTTTGCAATTGCAAAAATAGTTTCTATTATGCAGCTCATTTTTCTTTATTTAAAAGTAATAATATGGCATGGGGGAAAAGCTCTAAACATGCTTTATGAATGTTTGGATGATTAAAATTAAAACACTCCAGAACTGAGTGAGCAGATTTGTCAGGTCAAATTCTCGGCCTATATTTGCTTCTGTAACATATGAAGGCAGGGTAGTTATCACAATGGTCCCTAGGGTGCACATTTAGAGATTGTATACCAGGGTACTCTCTGTCCATGCAGGGGCTATGCAATGCTCTCTGGCTGCATAGTTTTCACTTATGAAATGTGATTGTTGCAGCCAGAAATTAGAAACAGACTGAGATACAGGCTCTCCTCTAAGTCAGTATTTTTCTTTCCAGAACTGAATCTTAAAATTGCTGACCAAAACATTTTCCCTTGTGGAGATGAAATTCAGGTTTATTAAAGCACCTAGGAGAACTATTCTAGTGACACAATATCATTTTCATATATATATATATATATATATATATATGTGTGTGTGTGTCTGTGTGTGTGTGTGTGTGTATGAAATATATATAGGAAAAAATATAGGAAAATATATATAAACTTTGCTTAAAAGAAAAATGAATCAACTTTTCATAAATGCTATTTCATGTAACTTTCTAATTCAAGGCCACCTATGCTTGAATCTCGCAGAGAATGCTCCAGCACCAGGATGCTTAGTTTCCAATGAAAAGAGAAACTACAAGTAGAGCCCAATATACATTGTTAATTCTTTCCTATTTCTCTGAACCTTGATATACCTAGCTTTTTTTTTAAATATAATTTTTCTCCTTGTATAATATGGCATCTTGACATGTCTATGTTATTATAAGAAATAAATTTGCTTTTTTCTACTTCTCATCTCTCTTATTAAAAAGACAGCAATCACTCCTTTTATCAAAGTAATAGTAATGCAAAATATCTTTTCTTGAACTTCTTGTAATGGATCTGCAAGTTAACAAATGGGTATGGGTATAGTAACAAAAGATTCTGCCTTGCTTGCACATTGCTTTCCCTCTTCTGTCTAATTTTAGGTTTAATTGTCACTCTCTTGGGTCTTTCATTTCTTTGAAAGGTGGTGAATTAGATTCCATAAATCTTAATCAAATTAAAATTACCCTAAAATGTAATTAAAGCAATCTGAAAATGATTGCCTCTAAAAGACATCTTGGTATAATGGAAACAGTAGCAAGAGGAGGATTGTCTGGATTCAAATACTCTCTGAAAGATAAATTACAATATTTTGTAAAAGCCATTTTTTAATTACAGGGCCATCATTCATCATCTAGCAAACAATAGCTACTGACAACTTAATTAAAATGCCTAATAGACATTACAAAATTGCTTGTATGATCCTTTTTTGTTTGAACTATGCTAGTTTAACAAGACACCCAAAGGTCCATAAAAAAATTCTTAATATTCAAAATTCTTGTAATTCTATTAATTATGACTGTCTTATCAGTGACCCATTTACACTCACATTACCAGATTCTAAGACACGTGGGCACTCCTAGCCTCTTCCATTAAAAAGTATTTCTCTACCACTGCTGCATGCGTATTTATTTTTACTTCTGAAGATCTTTCAGACACACTCTCAAGTACACAAAAATACAGTAAAAGATTTCTTGTATAATATTTGTACATTTAATCCTCTACCCCGAAAATCTTTGTATTTCTGTCTTCCCAAGCAAAATTTTAATTCAGTGATTTCATTTACCTTACATTTACATTTGTTCAATGTGATTTTTCTTTGGGAGGGATTGGGTCACATGTTATAAACCCAACCTCCTGAGAGCCTGGAGGCTGCTATCAGTCATATGGGCAGCTAATCATGCTTATGCAATGGAAACTCTATAAAAACTATAACATCAACGTTTGGATGAGCTTCTCTCGTTGGCAGTACTCCCGGTGTGTTGTCACATATTCATACCAGTACAGTAAAACTGTGCTGACTCCATAAGGAGAGTGCAACTGGTAGCTGCATGTTTGCTACCCTTTTAGACTCTGACCTACGTGTCTCTTGGTTGATTTTAATATTTCTTTCTTTTCCATGTAATAAACCATATATGTGACTATAACAGCTTTCAGTGAGTTCTATGGGTCATTTTAGTAAATTATGAAACCTGAAGATTGTTTTGAGTACTTCCCCAAACTTGCAACTGGTGTCAGAAGAAAAGTGGTCTTGCATGGACTGTTCACTCTAACTTTGCAGTTGGCTAAATTCTCATAGTAGTGAATATCTCATTTTACTTTATTGCACTGTTTTCTTTAAACGAGTATCTATTGGTAATTGTTGACTCATTAATTAACTGTGTTTTTTCCTGATTTACACACTTACTAATTAATAAGTCGTAGTTAAAGGACCAACATATGTAGACATTACATTAGGAAATCATGTGAGACTGTTGCCTATTGAGGATTGAAGACGGAATAGAGACAATGAGGAAAATGATTAGTTATTGTTGGACAAACAATATTAGAAAAAAATAATTCAATGAAGAAACTGAAATTGCTTGAGAGTGAATGTTTTCTTCAACACAAAAAATGAAATAAGGAAGAATTTAAAGCACTGAAAATTCCACATTGCAGTCTATCTCACAGACATAAATAATAATTTGACTTCAAAATAGAAATTTCTATTCTATTTGGAAAGTATAAATTAGGGATATCTTGGGGTTTTACCCCAGGAAAAGCTGGTCGGGGGGGTTTACACAAAGCATGCAAATAATTATATATCCCAGACTTCAAGTTACAGAAGTTGCCAAGTTCCAAGGTTTTAGGTTTCAAAAAGGTACTATCATGGTTTATCAGGTAATGAAGGGTTTATAAAAGGAGAAAAGCATTTTGTCCAATAAGGCGCATGTAAAAAGTAGGAAAATTTTTCAGGTATTTATTTAAAAAAAAATAAAGATAAAAGTATTACTGGAAAGTGGAAGAACTGTCTGGGGAAAAAAAGAATAAATTGTCTTTAAGTCTAGAACTGAGATACCCCAAAATGGTCTCACTTATTCAGTTTATTCTAAAGAATGTCTTTGTCAATGGCTGAGTAATCTTTCTTACATCATTGAGATATTTTATCTTTACACAGATACAGTTTCAAAATATGTAAAATAGCCTGAATGCTTTTGGAAGTTATAAAGAAATTCAGACTTAATCTCTCATCTTGTCGCCTAAATTGTCCAATTTGTTGATAAACTATCATTTCATTGGCATCTGTTGTTCTTCCCACAAGTAAAGTGGAGCGCCATGTGTTTCTTATATGTGATAGTTAAATTCCATGCTGAAGGCTTGTTTTCCAACTCTAAATGGATTTTCACTAGACCCATACTCAGAATCTCTAAGCTCCTGTACTTTTCTCTTTCTTTTTCCCTAGCAAATGTAAAATAAACCTGAAAAGAAATGAGCTCATTATGCTTTTTCATCTGAAGTAAAAAGAACAGCAATACCATTCAGGCAGAAGCTGATTTTACAGCTTAGGGCATTTCTTTTAATGTTTCTCTGTATTTCTTCTGGAGTCCTCGTATATGAACTTGCCCAAATTCTTCAGTCTGAGTCAGCTGGCTGTTAAACTTTTAAGAAGCTCTGGTTATAATTGTAAAATTTTCCCTCCGATGTAGAGACATATTTGGCATTTTGACATCCTAAATTGTTTCTGACTTGCCTTTAGTTTTTGCTACTCACCAGCTTTACTACTAAGGGCTTCTTAAGTAGCTATTTCTTGTGACAAAACTGACTGTAATTTCATCCTTGATAAATGATCCTTTACTGATTTTTCTGTGTAGATGAGAAAGAAAATATATAGCCCAAACTTACCTAACATTCCTCTGAATTCTCATTGAACCATATTCTTTTGTATCTAAGCAATTTTTACATTTAAAAGTAGGAACTTTTTGTAGAGTTTATAAATTCTTTTTCAAAAATTGCATTATGAATTTCCAAGGGACCAAAGTATGATTAGTGTACGATGATAACTGTTTTAAGTAATATTTAAAATTTAATGTGGGTATTCAGAAAATTGAAGTCATTTTTCAGGCCCAATAAACTAGAGATAGACTTACCAAATAATATTAAAAACCATACTGTAATCATTTTATTGTTAAAAATTAATACTCTTAGAAGTCATTTTTTCTGGCATCAAAAATTAATATTTGATAAATATTTATTAAATATCTACTGGTAGATATGATCAGGAATTTATAAGTTACAGTTGATAAATATTAACTATCTACTGGTAGATGTGATCAGGAATTTATAAGTTACAGTATGTGAGACATTATCTCTGCTCTTAAAGAAGATATAGCATGACTGAGATTAGACCAGTACCTAAAAACAGGTGGTAAATAATGATAATTTTGATAGTAAGTTTACATAGAACTTACTATGTACCAGGTCTATTTTAAGCACTTCAATTACATTATTTAATTTGATTATCACAAGTCTAGGTGTTATTATTATCTACACTTTAGAAAAGAGTCATCTGAGGAGTAAAGACACTAATTTTCTGAAGGCTTAACAGCTGTTAGGTGACAGGCTCAGATTTAAACCCCAGGTGCCTGGCTCTGGACTCTGTTCACTGCCTGAAAATTGAAAGACAATAACATTATTGACATTGGAGAGAAAGAACAAAATAGAAGAATGTGATTTTAGGGCTTAGGAAAAGCTAAGTTCTTGTGCTGACTCCACAGATTTTCAGCTGTATGTCTTAACCTTACTGATCTCTTGCTTCCATCATTCATAAAATTTTAACAGCTAAAATTTCCTGAACACTTGCTGGAAATATCTACTGGTAGGTGTGATGAGAAACTTGCTGACACTTTTCTAAGGAACTTATGTGCATTATCTCTTCTCATACTTTCAATAAAATCATGAGTTAAAAACTGTTCATTTTGTTGCCATTTTAAAGATGAGGAAACTGAGGCCCTGACAGTTTAAATACTTTGCCTTAGATCACATAACTAGTTTTGTTTCCCCCCTAGAGAGTATGTCTCTACATTAAGACCGTGTATGTCTCCATATACTGTCTTAATCACTATACTACAAAGCTCTAGTACAATGAAGATATAGAGATGCTTAAAGCAATGTAGCTATTATTGATATTTTATATTACACATACATAATTTCAGGTTTGTGTGTGTATAAATATACATATGTGTGTGTGTATATATATATGTGTGTGTGTGTATATATATATATATTTGGGATATCAGTATAGGCAGAGCAAATTGAATGGAGAAACGAGACATGAGTAAGCCCTACATCTACCCAGGATTCAATTAATTTGTGGTGCAGCCTTTGATTAACTGAAAGGACTTAGAGTTCTGAATTCATCCCAGCCCCAAGCCATGGCCACCACAGTTCTGGTCTGAGTGAGGAAGACCTCTGCATTCTGTTGCTCAAGTCTCAGAGATAAAAAAGGGCTTCCTTGATCATGTGATTTTTGTTTTCAATTCTGTTTATGTGGTGTGTAATATTTATTGATTTGTGGATGTCAAACCATCCCTGTATCCCTGGTATGAAACCCACTTGATCATGGTGTTTTTTCTTTTTGATATGCTGTTGGATTTGACTATAGCTAGTATTTTGTTTAGGATTCCAGCATCTATGTTCATCAGAGATACTGGTCTGTAGTTTTCTTTTTTTGCTGTTTTTTCCTGGTTTTGGTATTAGGGAAATACTAGCTTCATATATATACACACACACACACACACATACACATATATATGTATATATATATGTGTGTATATATGTGTGTATACACACACACACAAACACATTTTCTTTACTTGTTGATTGATTGGTGGGCATTTGGGGTGATTCCATATTTTTGCAATGGCTAATTGTGCTGCTGTAAACATCCGTGTCCATGTATCTTTTTCAATTAATGATTACTTTTCCTCTAAGTAGATACCCATTAGTGGATTGCTGGATCAAATGGTAGATCTACTTTTAGTTATTTAAGTAATCTCCACACTGTTTTCCATAGTGGTTGTACTAGCTTACATTCCCACCAGCAATGTAAAAGTGTTCCCTTTTCACCACTTCCATGCCAATATATATTATTTTTTGATTATGGCCATTCTTGCAGGAGTAAGGTGGTAACACATTGCAATTTTGATTTGCATTTCCCTGATCATTAGTGATGTGGTGCATTTTTTTCATATGTTTCTTGGGCATTTGTATATCTTCTTTTGAGAGTTGTCTGTTTATGTCCTTAGCCCACTTTATAATGGCATTGTTTGTTTTTTTCTTTCTGATTTGTTTGAATTCCTTGTAGATTCTGGCTTTTAGTCCTTTGCTGGATGCACAGTTTGAGAAGATTTTCTCCCACTCTGTGGGTTGTCTGTTTACTCTGCTGATTATTTCTTTTGCTAGGCAGATGCTTTTTAGTTTAATTAAGTCCCATCTATTTATCTTTGTTTTTGTTGCATTTGCTTTTGGGTTCTTGGTCATGAAGTCTTTGCCTAAGCCAATGTCCAGAAGGGTTTTTCCAATGTTATCTTCTAGAATATTTATAGTTTCAGGTCTTAGATTTCAGTCTTTGATCTATCTTCAGTTGGTTTTTGTGTAAGGTGAGAAACGAGTATCCAGCTTCTTTCTTTCTACATGTGGCTTAGCAATTATTCCAGCACCATTCGTTAAATAGAGTACCCTTTCTTTATGTTTTTGTTTGCTTTGTCGAAAGTTAGTTGGCTGTAAATATTTGGCTTTATTTCTAGGTTCTCTATTCTGTTCCATTGGTCTATGTGCCTATTATTGTACCCGTGCCATGCTGTTTGGCTGACAATGGCTGATATGGATTGGCTGTGTCTCCACCCAAATCTTATCTTGAACTGTAGCTTGCACAGTTTCCACATGCGGGAGGGACCCAGTGGTAGGTAATTGAATCATGGGGCAGGTCTTTCCCGTGCTGTTCTCGTGATAGTGAAGAAGTCTTATAAGATCTAATGGTTTTATAAGGGGGAGTTTCCCTGCATAAGCTCTCTATTTTTGCCTGCTGCCATCCATGTAAGACGTGACTTGCCTCTCCTTGCCTTCTGCATGATTGTGAGGCTTCTCCAGCCATGTGGAACTGCAAGTCCATTAAATCTCTTTCCTCTATAAATTACCCAGTCTTGGATATGTCTTTATTAGCTGCATGAAAATGGACTAATACAATGGCCTTATAGTATAGTTTGAAGTTGGGTGATGTGATGTCTACAGATTTGTGGGTTTTTTTTTTTTTTTTTTGCTCAGTCTTGCTTTGGCTATGTGGGCTCTTTTTTAGTTCCATATGAATTTTAGGATTGTTTTTTCCAGTTCTGTGAAGAATTATAGAGGTACTTAGATGGGAATTTCATTGAATTTGTAGATAGCTTCTGGGAATATGGTTATTTTTACAATATTGATCCTACCCATTCATGAGTACGGAATGTGTTTACATTTGTATGTGTCATCTGTTTCTTTCAGCAGTATTGTACTTTTCCTTGTAGAGGTCTTTCCTGTCCTTGATTAGGTATATTCCTAAGTATTTTATTTTTTTGCAGCTGTGTAAAAGGGGTTTAGTTCTTAATTTGATTCTCACCTTGGTCATTATTGATGTATGGCAGTGCTACTGATTTGTGTACATTAATTTTGTATCCTGAAAGTTTGCTGAGTTCATTCATCAGTTCTCTGAGCTTTTTGGAGGAGTCTTTAGGGTTTTCTAGGTATACAATTATATCATCATCTAACAGTGACAGTTTGACTTTACCTATCTGCTACCCTTTATTTCTTTCTTTTGTCCAGTTGCTCTGACTAGGACTTCCAGTACTATGTTGAATAGAAGTAGTGAAAGTGGACATCTTTGTATTGTTCCAGTTCTCAGGGGGAAAGCTTTCAACTTTTCCTTATTCAGTATAATGTTGGCTGTAGATCTGTCATAGATAGTTTTTATTACCTTTAGGTAAATCTCTTCTATGTTGATTTTGATGAGGGTTTGAATTATAGAAAGATGCTAGATTTTGTCAAATGCTTTTTCTGCATCTATTGAGATGTTCCTGTGATTTTTGTTTTTAATTCTGTTTATGTGGTGTGTAATATTTATTGATTTGTGGTTGTCAAACCATCCCTGCATCCCTGGTATGAAACCCACTTGATCATGGTGGATTTTCTTTTGGATATGCTGTTGGATTTGACTATAGCTAGTATTTTGTTTAGGATTCCAGCATCTATGTTCATCAGAGATACTGGTTTGTAGTTTTCTTTTTTTGCTATGTTTTTTCCTTGTTTTGGTATTAGGGAAATACTAGCTTCATAGAGTGATTTAGGGAAGATTCCCTCTTTCTCTATATTTTGGAATAATGTAAATAGGATTGGTACCAATTCTTCTTTGAATGTATGAAAGAATTCAGCTGTGAAGGACATTTTTGGTGACAATTTTTTATTACCATTTTAATCTTGCTGCTTGTTATTGGTCTGTCCAGAGTTTCTAATTCTTCCTGGTTTAATCTAGAATGGTTGTATATTTTCAGGAACTTATCACTCTCCTCTAGGATTGCTACTTTGTGTGAGTAAAGGTGTTCATAGAGCCTTGAATGATCTTTTGTATTTCCGTGGTGCTTGAAGTTTCTCCTGTTTCATTTCTAATTAAGCTTATTTGCATCTTATCTCTTCTTGGTTAATCTCATTAATTGTCTATCAATTTTGATTATCTGCTCAAAGAAACAGCTTTTTGTTTCATTCATCTTTCATATTGCTTTTTGATTCAATTTAATTTAGTTCTGCTCTGATCATTGTTATTTCTTTTCTTCTGTTGGGTTTGGGTTTGGTTTGTTCTTGTTTCTCTAGTTCCTTTAGGTATGATCTTAGAGTGCCTATCCTTCAGACTTTTGTAGGTATTCAATGATTGGCTTTTGCTGTATTACAGAGGTTTTGATAGCCTGTTTTACTATTATCATTTAGTTCAAGAATTTTTAAATTTTCATCTTGATTTCATTGTTGACCCAATGATCATTTGTAAGCAAGTTATTTAATTTTCATGTATTTGCATGGTTTTGAGGGTTCCTTTTGGAGTTGATTTCTAATTTTATTCCACTGTGGTGTAAGAGAGTATTTGATATAATTTTGATTTTCTTAAATTTATTGAGACCTGTTTGTGACCTATCATATGGTCTCCCTTGGCAAATGTTCCATGTGGTGATGAATAGAATGTATATTCTGCAGTGGTTGGGTAGAATGTTCTGTAAATACCTGTGAAGTCTATTTGTTCTATTTGCAATTGCAAAAATGTGGAACCAACACAAAGGCCCATCGATCAATGACTGGATAAAGAAACTGTGGTGTATATATACATACATACATATATATATATGTGTGTGTGTATATATACATACATACATACATATATATGTGTGTGTGTATATATACATACATACATATATGTGTGTGTATATATATGTGTATATATACATATGTATCGTATATACACATATATACATTCATACATATGTGTATATGTATATATACATGCATATATGTATGTATATATACATATGTATCTCATATATATGATGAAATACTAGTCAGCCATAAAAAGGAATGAATTAATGGCATTCACAGCAACGTGAATGAGGTTTGAAATTATTATTCTAAGTGAAGTTATTCAGGATTGGAAAATCAAACATCACATGTTCTCACTCATAACTGAGAACTATGTTATGAGGATGCAAAGATATAAGAATGACAGAATAGACTTTGGGGATTCAGGGAGAAAGGGTGGAAAGTGGCTGAGGGTTAAAAGACTACAAATTGGGTGCAGTGTATACTGCTTGGGTGATGGGTGGATGGGGTGCACCAAAATCTTACAAATCACCACTGAAGAACTTACTCATGTAACCAAATATCACCTGTTTCCCCAAAACCTAGGGACATAAAAATATTTTTTAAATGTCTGTTTGTTCCAGGTATAGATTAAGTCCATTCTTTCTTTGTTTACTTTTTGTCTTAATGACATGTCTAGTGCTGTCAGTGGAATATTGAAGTCCCCCACTATTATTGTTTTGCTCTCTATCTCATTTGTTAGGTCTAGTAGCAATTGTTTAATAAAGTTAGGAGAGCCATCGTCAGGTGCATATATATTTAGGATTGTGATATTTTATTGGGCTAGTCGTTTTACCATTATATAATGTCCCTCTTTGTCTTTTTTTACTGTTGTTGCTTTAAAGTGTGTTTTGTTCTGATATAAGACTAGCTACTCCTGGCCACTTTTGGTGTCCATCTGCATGGAATATCTTTTCAACCCTCTCACCTTAAGTTTATGTGAGTTCTTATTTGTTAGGTGAGTCTCTTGAAGACATCAGATACTTGGTTGGTCAAATCATCCATTCTGCCATTCTCTTTTTTAAGTGGAGCATTTAGGCTTTGTTCAACATTAGTACTGAAAAGTGAGGTACTATTCTATTTATCTCACTAGTTATTGCCTTTTTTATAAATGTGTTATTGTATTTTAGGTCCTGTGAGATTTATGCTTTAAGGGAGTTCTATTGTGGTGTATTTCAAGGATTTCTTTCAAGATTTAGAGCTGCTTTTAATAGTTCTTGTAGTGCTGGCTTGGTACTAGTGAATTCTCTCAGCATTTGTTTCTTTGAAAAGGATTGTATCTTTCCTTCATTTATGAAGCATAGTTTCTGGATACAAAATTCTTGGCTGATAATTGTTTTGTTTAAGGAGGCTGAAGATAGGGCCCCAGTTCCTTTTAGCTTGTAGGGTTTCTGCTGAGAAATCTGCTGTTAATCTGATAGGTTTTCTTTTATAGGTTACCTGGTGCTTTTGCCTCACAACTCTTAAGATTCTTTCCTTCAACTTGACTTCAGATAACCTGGTGACTATGTGCCTATGCAATGATTTTTTTGTGAAGAATTTTCTGGGTCTTCTTTGAGCTTCTTATATTTAGATGTCTAGATCTCCAGTAAGGCCAGAGACATTTTTCTTGATTTCCTCAAATATGTTTTCCAAACTTTTACATCTCTCTTTTTACTCAGAACACCAATTATTCTTTTTTTTTTTTTTAGTAGAAGTACTGTTTACTATAGACAATTTTTTAAAATCAGGGGATCCACATTCATACAGTTACATGTGACATTGCCTGAACTCAAATCCTCATATAATACGCCTTCTTTTATTACATACTACACTACTGTACCTCTAACCAGGCAAGAATATGCTAAACAGCACCTGATAGCTGCCAGCAAATTAAAAATATCCTGTATCTGTCATTTCTTACAATTCCAATAAGAATTTTCAATCTAACTTCCTAACATCTCAGTAAAGCTTTTTCTTTCTTTCTTTCTTTTTAATTATACTTTAAGTTCTGGGATACATGGGCAGAATGTCCAGGTTTGTTACATAGATATACATGTGCATTGGTGGTTTGCTGTACCTATCAACTTGTCATCTAGGTTTTAAGCCCCTCTTGCATTAGGGGCTTATGCTCTCCCTCCCCTTGCCCCTCACCCAGTGACAGGCCCCAGGGTGTGATGTTCTCCTCCCTGCGTCCACGTGTTCTCATTGTTCAACTCCCACCTATGAGTGAGAACATGCGGGAAACACCAATTATTCTTAGTTTTAGTCATTTATTCATTTAACATAACCCCAAACTTGGAGGCTTTGTTCATTTTTTAAAAATCTTTTTTCTTTGTCTTTGTTGTATTGGGTTAATTTCAAAGCCTTGTCTATGGGCTCTGAAGTTTTTCTTCTGCTTGTTTGATTCTATTGTTGAGACTTTCCAGTGTCTTTTGCATTTCTCTAAGTGTGTCCTTCATTTCCAAAGGTGTGACTGTTTTTTATTTATGCTGTCAATTTCTCTGGTGATTTTTCTGTCTATATTCTATATTATTATTCTTTTTTTTATTTCTTTAAATTGGTATTCACCTTTCTTTGGTGCCTTCTTGAGTAGCTTAATAATTGGCCTTCTGAATTCTTTTTTTTGGCAATTCAGAGATTTCTTTTTGGTTTGGATTCATTGCTTGTGAGGTAATGTGATCTTTTGGGGGTGTTAAACAACCTTGTTTTGTCGTATTACCAGGATTGTTCTTCTGGTTCTTTCTCATTTGGGTAGACTATGTCAGAGGGAAGATCTGGGACTCAAGGGCTGCTGTTCAAGTTCTTTTGTCCCACTGGGTGCTCCCTTGACATGGTGTTCTCTCTCTTCCCCTGGAAATGGGGCTTCCTGAGACCCAAAGTACAGTGATTGTTATTTCTCTTCTGGGTCTAGCCACTCAGCAGAACTTCTGTCCTCCTGGCTGGTACTGAAGAGTGTCTGCAAAGAATCCTGTGTTGTGATCCATCTTCAGGTCTCTTAGTCATGGACACCAGCATCTGCTCTGATGGAGGTAAAAGGGGAGTGAAGTGGACTCTGTATGGGTCCTAGGTCATAGTTTTTTTGGCCTCCATCCAGGAGGTGGTGCTTTCAAGAGAGCATCAGTTGCAGTAGTATAGGGGGGATATAAGCTAGCCCTAGAGTCGCCTGGATAAGTATTCAGGTTTCTCAGGTGGTGGATGGGGCCATAAAGCTCTCCAGAGATTATGTCCTTTGATTTTGACTACCAGGGTAGGGGCAGGGTTAGGGGTGTTGGATCTCACACCCTCCTTTGGCAGGGTTGCTGAGGCTGCCCTGGGAAATGGGGGAGAGGTTCTCAGGCTGATTAAGTTACCTTACCAGGAGGATTATGACTGCCTCTCCTGCATCATACAGGTCACCTGGGAAGTGAGGGAAAGCCAGCAGTGACAGACCTCACCCAGTTCCTACACAGCCCAAAAGGCCAGCCTCACTCTCATGGTGCTCCCCCAGCAGCACTGAGTTTACTTCCTGGCAGCCAGTCAGCAGGGCTGAGAACTTACCCCAGGCTACAAGACCACCCCACTGAGAAAGCAAGCAGAACTTTCAGGTTCCTTACCCCCCTACCTGCCATGGCTTTTGTGTTTGTATCTGTACTCCCAGTTTGCCCCCTCCCCTCGATTCTGTCCGGGAAACTTTGAGTTTAGTCAAAATTGTAACAAAGCTCAGCTGGAAGTTTCCTTTTCGCTGTGGTCTTTCCTTAATTCCACTGGCAGCCCTCCTCAAGGACACCTGCAGGACAAAGTCAGGAATGGCTTTGCTGGGGACCAAGAGTGCCCACAGGGCTGTTTCTGCTGCTTCCTCTACCCCTATATTTCATCCAGCTCTCTAAATTCATCTCAGCTCCAGATAAGATCCTTCTCCGGTGATCTGACCCTTCAGATTCCCCAGTGAGAATGTGTGTTTTCACGGGCAGGTGATTCCCCTCTCACATTTTGGACATTCAGTTTTTCAGCTGTCTCACAGAGCCTGCAGTAGCAAGCCACTTCCTTCAAAGGGTCTGCGGATTTTCTCAGCTTTCCCAGCATGTTCCTGGGGTAGTTCTTGGAGCAAAAGTTCACAACAATGTGTGTCTCCACACATTGTTCTGTCTGTCTGAGTGGGAGCTGCAACTAAGTCCTGCCTCCTAACTATCATTTTTTCTAAACTATTCTTGGTTTTCTATTTTTTTTTCTTCTGAAACTATTCTAATCTGTTTGTGGCTTCTTCAGCATTCATCTACTGCCTTTGTTTGATAGCGAATTGAATATTTATAATAGTTTTTTATTGGTTTTAAACCTATTTTGACAATACACTCCAATTTCATGCGTGACCTACTTCTTCACACTTTTTGATCTATTTTACTTTATTCTGAGTGTATCTGAAATGGTTACACTTTTTATCCAAACTGTGGAACTGCAGCATGCTGAGTTATGCCTTTCATTAGTTCATCAAGGAATTGATACCTAAATGGAATGATACAGGCTTCTTAGCCTTACCAACAATATGAAATATTTTAAAACAGACAAATGAATAGAAATAGATTAAATAAAATTACTGAGTAGAGTTGCAGGGTGGCTCATGGAAACCTGACCGTCAATTTTTTACTCCAGCATGTCTAGTGAACATCATTCAACAACTTTTTTTGTTGCTCAGTTGAAGAAATGTTAATTTGATTAGTGCTGGAAGGAAGAAAACAAAACAAAACTGTCTAAATTATTGAGTATATTGGTCTATAAAGCAATAATTTTTTTAAAAGTTTAAAAGTATAATTGACATGCCCATTTTTTCAATTATTACCTTTATAAAATAAATTTACAACTTGACCCCCAAATACATAAAATAGTCTTTCTCATGTCTTTCTTACCCAGGCTCACTAAATTAATCACTAAATCTGTGATGCTGTCTGCTGAAACTGGATTGATTATTTTTCCCTCCTTTACTTTACTTTTACCTAAAGTTAAGCCATTCATGCAGGTACCAAACCTCAGTCAACAGGAGTGTGACTTTCCCTGTCTGGGCTAATTGTCAATGATTTAAGACATACTCTTTCAAAAAAGCTCTTGTACATATAGATAAATTGTAAACTTTGAAAAACTGAAGACAGTATAGTTTTTCTTTTTTCAGGGAGGAGATAGTCATTAAATTGCATTTCTTTGGGGAATTATTTGCTGAATCAACAGATAATCAGAAATTGTGATCTGTTGGACTCTTTCTTTTGTGCTTAGTCCAGTAGGTTAGTAAATGCTTATTTAATAAATCACATATTCATTACTTCATCCCTATACTGAACACCAAGTAGGATACATAGCACTCAATAGATACGTTGTTTAAAAATAAATGAAAACATTAGTGAATAATATTCATTTAAGGTTTGAGAGAGAAAGGATATTTATGGTTAATATTTTGGCAACTGCTCTGAGTAGATAACTCCACTTTCTAGGATCAACCACAATTGTCTATCACTAGAATATCTCCAAAAACTTTCTAAGTAGGTAGAGTTCATAATAATTAGGTAGAAAATAAATAATAAATTTTGATACAATTTTTAAATCACTATTTTCATCAAAGACATCGAATGACCAAAATGTAATTGTCCTGGAAAACTTGCCTTCTAAAAAAATTTAGAGAATTAGGTAACTCCAGAATAATATTTAAGTTTTGTTTGTTTGTTTTTTGTTTATGTGTGTGTGTGTGGGGGGGTTGTTTGTTTGTTTGTTTGTTTTGAGACTGAGTCTCAATCTGTTGCCCAGCTGGAGTGCAGTGGTATGATCTCAGCTCACTTCAACCACCATCTCCTCAGCTCAAGGGATCCTCCCACCTGAGTGGCTGGGACTATAGGTATAGGTGCATGATACCATGGCATATATATATATATATATATATATATATATATATTTTGTTTGTTTGTTTGTTTTGTTTGGTTTGGTTTGGTTTGGTAGAGATGGGGTTTCATAATGTTACCCAGGCTGGTCTTAAACTCCTGGGCTCAAGTGTTCTACCCATCCTGTCCTCCCAAAGTGTTAGGATTGCATGTGTGAGCCACTGCGTTTAAAATAAGTTACAAAACTCAAACCAAAAAAAAGTATCTATGATCAAGAATAGGTGACATTTGCAAGTTACTTTATAAAAGAAATATGTGGCTTCTACATCACTGTGTCATATCAACTCTAGTGCCTAATATAGGAACAGCCATGAACTTTGAACATTGACTATGCAAAAAAAAAAAAAAAAAGAGGACAGACTTCATTTTATTGTTTAAATATTCTGCCATCATGCTCCAGTATATATTACTTTAAGTTTAAAAGTTTTGACATATTTATTAATGTGGAATAAAATACATTTTATATTTATAAGCCCATAACCAGTAGTTCCATGCATGATGCTGATTAACAGCAGTGTGACAAATTGAAAACATTTTATTTCTCTAGGTATTTGATTATGATCATTGATCTTAACTAAGAAAATTTCATCTTCTACCAAAATTACAGCTGCTAAAATTAATAAATATTTTACTTTTTTATCTGTAGGATTAAAAAATTACCACATTCTCATGAAGATATTTGAAGATTAGGTTAGATAGATATAATGTACCTGGCATATATATAAAGAATGAATACATGTAGTGACTAATAATTTCATCATAAAAATTATTATTGTAATGGTTATTATATTTTCTTTAATGGCCCTTCACATTGAAGAGTAGGATTTCTGGACCAGTATGGAACTTTTTGGCATAGTACAATTCCTGTACCATCATAATCCAAGATAGCATTTAGTTAGAATAAAAATAGAACTATTTAAAACCTTAAGAATGAGACATTGAATCATTATGGCCCACAGATTATGTATTAGTCCATTTTCATGCTGCTGATAAAGACATACCTGAAACTGGGTAATTTATAAAGAAAAAAGAGGTTTAATGGACTCACTGTTCCACATGGCTGGAGAGGACTCACTATCATGGTGGAAGACAAAAGGCATGTCTTACACGGTGGCAGGCAAAAAAAGAGAGATTGTCCAGGGAAACTCCACCTTATAGAACCATCAGATTTCATGAGACTTATTCACTACCACAAGAGCAGTATGGGGGAAACCACCACCATGATTCAATTATCTCCCACCAGGTCCCTCCTACAACAAGTGGGGATTATGTGAGCTACAATTCAAGATGAGATTTGGGTGGGTACACAGCCAAATCCTATTAGATTATTAAATAAAAATTGCAAATATTGGGAAACAAGTGTTTTCCATAAAGACATGTTCAGATTGAATTCTATTTATAAAAAAGGAGCTCTCTCCCAAAAGTATTTCTGTGGTATGCTCAGAGCAGGCAATCATCTTATCTCTAGGAGTAAATTTAAACTGAAAGTCAGCTATGAGGCTGACAACCTTTCTACAGGATAGTCTTCCAAGTCAGAAAGGTCACTGATTTGGTCTATCTTGTCATGTTTAGACAGCCTTGAGCTGCTGTCTGCCTAGCCCTTTTCACTTTTTTTTTTTTAGAGACAGGGCCTCGTTCTGTTGCCCGGGCTGAAGTGCAGTGGTGTGATCATGGCTCATTGCAGCCTTGAATTCTTAGGTTCAAGCAATCCTTTTGCCTCAGCCTCCCAAGTAGCTAGGACTACAGGTGCACACCATCATACCCAACTAATTTGTAAAGGCAGGGTCTCACTATGTTGTCCAGGCTGGTCTTGGACTACTGGGCTCAAGCAATCCACCATCTTCACCTCCTGAAGTGCTGGGATTACAGACAAGAGCCACCTTGGTGGGTCCCTTTTCGCCCTTTTAAAGAGTTCACCTATAACTTACAGAAGTTTGCTTCCCTCTATTAAAAAACATTTTTGAGGACATTTAACATTCTTGGAAACATCTTCATATCTGCTTTCATTTCTTTATACTGCACCTTTCCAAGCTCCTTAAAAGCTTCCCCATACTCCAACCTGTCTCATTCTTATTCAATATGTTCTGTAGTCTTGGTTCTGTTTGAAAAGTTCACTTTGACACACAAATTGATGACATTTTCTAATTCAGACTTCTCTCTATGGCACAGTTTTTAAAGGACTGATTATAAAGAAACTCCTCTGCCATTAAGCAAAATTTTAGGATTGTACACTACTCTTCAAGCAGCCACTAATATTGCTACAGCTTAGCCTTATGGGTGGCTCTGGGCACTAAAATAATTTGGTCAAGCCATCACCATCTCTTGTTAGGCACAGTGACAATCCTCCATCAATTCAACTCTTACTCATTCTCCTCCTCATAAACACAATATGAAAAGAATATATGTTAAAAAACTACATTAAAAATATTAAAAATTAAGATCTAATGTAGTGAAACATTAATTGAGCCCCACGAAGATTCAATGACTGGGGTCCAGGGGCAACACTACTATCACAATAGTAAGAATAACTTTATCTTCTATATTACTTGAAGTTTTATCCTGAAATATTTAAGAACAATTATCTTTTTCTATGAGGAATTTGACAATTCAGTGAACTTTATCTTTACTGAGCTCTTTATCCATAATTGAAGGGAGAAGGTAATTTTATAGGATTCGATGAAGGCTTTAGTAAAGGAGTTGGAAAAATTTAGTTGAGGTGATCTTAGTCTTCGATTCCCTTATCACTAAATATAATCGGATTCTAAAGTCTGAATGGTGAAAACTCAAATAAGTAAAAACGAAATTAAGCTTTAGCATTTCATGTCACAAAGACCATAGGTGGCCCTGTTCCTGCTGCCTAAAGGCATACTTTAAACTAGGTTCACATAGGAACCAGGTTTGGACCACTGTTCTGATTAAAAGTAGTGGTATAGTGTGCTGTATGAGCTATCAGATATGATCCTTTTGATATATAAATCAGCTCTTGTTACATAAACACATATTCTATTTTACACTGTTTTTGAAATAGAAGTCAGTATTTTTGTGGAAACAGTGCTATTATGCCATTAGTTCCTCTAGCCCTGAAATTGGCTGTGGATTAATTATTGGCCATGCCAATTTCGTTTTTTCCTCCTGTTCTCTACATTCATTATAGTCATTGTCAAACCCTATGGCTTGTATGAATATGAATTTTAGATATCTAATATTCCTCACTTCTTTTTAAGAATGGATGGGATGTTGAATAATTAGGAATTATTATTGAAGACCATTTATCAATATCATGATATAGAAGACATTAGGCAGGATATAACTATAAGTTCATGTTTTCCAGTTTGGTTTAGATTCTTAATTCCTAATATACTCTGTTCACCTGCTCAACTGAAATGTTCAAAAATATAAAGAAAAAAATTACTTTAAAATTTAGTATTAGCAAATAATTTAAATTTCTCCTCCTGCTAAGGGTCAAATTTTAAGTATATTGATCTCAATTCACATCGATTCTAAAATCTTCCATCCAATAGATGTGGCCAGAGAGTAATGCTAATTCTACTTAGCAGTTCCTAGACATAACCTAAAGTCAAATCTGTCACATAAGATTATTTACGGGTACAGACAAGCCTGGACACAACTGTAAAGTAATTAAAATCTTCTTTCAAGTTTTTCCACCTTTTCTTTCAACATTCATGTCTGTATTTTTGGTTCATTATTCTCTCCTTCCTGTTGCATGTTACCACATGGCAACTCAGTCTTTACTACCCTGAGAAATTTAGCCAACAGCTGCAAAACCTCCTTTCCTGTACTGTCTTCCAATGATAAATAATTGCTGTAAGGCAAATTTTCAGAAATAAATTTTTCAAGTGGCAACTACTTATAAGGTGATTTTTTTCTTATTTTCATCTTAATAAGTCACTATACCTGCAATCAAAGAATCAATTATCTGCATATTGGTTTGTGCTGTCACATGCAGAATAGCCTATGGGTGATTCCCACAAATCACATTAGGTTGACAGTAGATGATTCCACTTTTGTCTTTGAGTGGCTCTATTACAACAGTTGTTTGAAATCAAACCAAGTTTCACAATTCCAATGATTACCATTGACATTAATAGGAAATCAAGGATATAGCATATTGTTGCCTAAAAAGCAATTTATTTGTTTTCAACCAAATCTTTCATGATTTCAGCTATTTTCATATTTTAATTTTAAAACAATTTTCAGTGAAAACTGAGTAGATATTAGGCAACTACCTGAATCAAACAGGCTAGATTTACTTTACTCTGAGCGAAAGGAGGTTTGTTTGTTTGTTTTTTGTTTGATCAATGGGACTGTTGTGAAAAAATAAAATTGAATGATGAAGTAAAGAACGGAGACCATTCTCAGGCACTGGAAAAATCAAAATAAGACAATCAGGGAAAGAAGTTTAGAAGTTTGATTAACTTCTAAAACCACTCAGATTTATTCCAAGTATTTAGAAATACAAAGAGCAGAGAAGAATGCATTCAAGTGTGGAACTCTGTGTTGCTCAATCTAATTAAATATTTAAGGAGACAATTTTGAAAAACTATAAATAAAATGAGATTTATTCATTGAGCACCTCAATATTATATACCAGTGGAATTCGAGATTCATAATTTGAGAACATAGACAGCACAAGGTTAATGACTTATCAAGGGATCCAGAACAGGACAGGAATCAGGCAGGGTTCACTTTGCAGTCATTCCTGGCTAATAGTTTTACCAGCTCCCTAGTTGTGGAGTACCTGTAGGTATCACCAATATCACATTATGGTTCAATGCATAGTATATTAAAAAGACAATAATCATAGAATCCTTAATATGTGGCAGCACTATAATAATTAATTTTTATTTATCAATGATTTTCAAGTTGTCCACTGGCTACTAACATCCAAATCAATGTGATCCTTACAAAAAAAAAAGTGTATTATCTTGTCTGTGTCCCAGATCCTACATAAGAATATCTAATGGATACCTATTCTGCATTTTAACATGTGTCCAGGTGATTCTTATGCAATCCAGGGTTTGAAAAACTTTGGTATATTATTACATTAAATTTTTACATCAACAAAATGAAATAGATAGTGTTACTTCTATTTTATAAGTGAAGAAATCTATCTTTTAACTTAAATAATACATAAAAACATGGCTATTTAAATACAAAGATAGAGGCCATAAATTTAAAAAGTTAATATTTAAGTGTATTTATATTTTACTTCTTATGTGTGTTTTGCTTTGTACTGTGGATTAAATTCCAATAGTTTTATTGAGCTAATATTATATGAGTGATATTATTAGAAAGAATATTGAATTGAAGATATTAAAGAGACATACACTTTTCCTCCCTGACTAGGGCACACATTTTTTCCCTGTACTTACAGGGAGAGCAGAGGAACTGAATCTCACATGTAGATAAGCCATTTACTTTTATAAGCCTGGGAATGAATCAAGTTGGGAAGGAAGGCCTGTCATGAGTATGGATACACTTGCAGTTAGATCATAGCACCAGAGCTCAAAAACAGGAGACAAAGCAGTACTGGGGGTAATAGATTTTTCTTTAACTTGATGGGATAAAATACCCAGGAATATGGCAGCTGGAGTGGCAATTTTATTTTTTGGTTAGAAAATGAAAAGACTCTGCCATTTCTGATCTTTACTCATCAGCACTGGGCATGTGGCCATATTAGAGATGTGGCTTTCCAGGCAATTTAAATAATGGAAGCACAAGTGAGACATCCCCTATAAACACAGGTGAATTTACTAAAACCTATAAAAGTATAGGATTTATGGGCACTTCAGAGATAATCTGCTGGGAGATATGGAACAAAGGGAATTTGTCAACAATAGTCCTTTACTGGCAGAGGTTTTAGATTAGGGAATGAATTCTTTTATGCATAGTATTGTGACTAGTTCACACATAAAAAGTCATCACAGCAGACTGCAGTCATCAGAGTATGGTGGCTGCCTAAATTGACAGAGCTGGAATGGAATGGTAAATTATGCTTTTGTTATAGAGTAAATAAAGTGATATTTGATAAGTCTGCTTGATGCCTTGCACCCATTTTGCCTGTTTGTTTCCAGCTGTAGGGTGCTGCTAATCCTTTAGTATCTGGAAGGTAAAGAGCTTCTGAGAACTTGCAACATCATCTTTTTGAAATATAAAATTAAATAGAGAGAAAATAATTCCTTAGTTAAAACAAATAATTTTTGATTGCAGTATAAATTTCAATTCAACAGACCTGGCAAAGAATGAAAGCAGTCTTTTATTGTGGGTAAGCTTGCATGTGACATGAAGGGTTTGTTCATCTGGATATACATAGTAATAGAGGGGTTTCCCACGATCACTAAATGTGCCCGAGTGAGTCAAATTGTAGCAGTTCAAGCTTTGAAACTTGAATTAAAAATGTTTCCTTTGGCCGGGCGCGGTGGCTCACGCCTGTAATCCCAGCACTTTGGGAGGCCGAGGCGGGCGGATCACGAGGTCAGGAGATCAAGACCATCCTGGCTAACATGGTGAAACCCTGTCTCTACTAAAAATACAAAAAATTAGCCGGGCGTGGTGGCGGGCGCCTGTAGTCCCAGCTACTCGGGAGGCTGAGGCAGGAGAATGGCGTGAATCCGGGAGGCGGAGCTTGCAGTGAGCTGAGATTGCGCCACTGCACTCCAGCCTGGGCGACAGAGCCAGACTCCGTCTCAAAAAAAAAAAAAAAAAAAAAAAAAAGTTTCCTTTTTGCAATCATTACATATTTTAGAATGAAAATGAGAAGTATGGAAAAGACGGTCCTCAATCTATATTTCATTAAATGCACTTATAAAAAATTGTGCTTTCTAATTTGTTAGTGTTGATGCTTACAGAACTACCAACTGCATTTATCCAATACATAGCAATGACAGAAAATACGTAAGTCGAAAATAGATAATTTAAAAAATAGACATAAACACAAAAATCATGTCTGTCACCAAGGATGAGTATCGGCAACAAGCTTTTGGATTTTGAATCCAAAGGGCATAATCGGCGTCTTATTTAAAGAAAATGCCCCACTGTAAGCAAAGAACATAAGCCAGACTCACTTAATGAAATAAGGCTCAGATTCACAGCCTAAAAGGCTTTGACTTCTACAAAGTCTTTTACCCGAAGAAGCATTAGAAAGCTGGCGTGGATTAATAGAAAATATTTGGAGCAAATCGATTCAAAAACTGGATCAGACGTTGACCCAGTATCACATTTGTGACAGACTTTCTAAGCCATCAGCCTGAGAAGACCTTTGGAGGCAGAGTAGAAAAAAAAATCCAAATGAGTACTTTAATAGGGAAGGCAAGCTATAGAAATCAAGAGAAAAAAATATCCAAAATACATAAGGAAATTAAGACCTACAGGCAATAAAACAATATTCTGAAAATTAGTTTACTCTAGGAAATGTGAAAATAATTGTGAAATTCGAAAATGAATTTAAATTAGCATACGTAGGCTCTAAAATCAATGAAATAAAGCAAGCTGTAAAATATAACAATAAAGTACAAAAAGGGAAGAATGAAAGGAAGGAAAAGAAAAAGGAAGGATATAAGATTAGATGAATGTACAAAGTAAATGCAGATCTCAAAATGACAAATATAACGATTTCAATAAAAAAAGCAATCTGTCAGTTTCCATGAGTGTAAATAAAGCATAATATATGTGACAAGGAAGTGAAACTGTAGAACATCATCATGAATATTATCAGCATGAAGATATTATATTAATACAGCAATTTGAGTGACAACAGACTTTTCATCAGCAATAGGTTCAAAGGAACACTGATTAATCCAAAGGGCTGAAGTATGTTAGAAGTAGAAGTCTATATTCTGGAAAGATAGCAGGCTAGAGTTAAAGCAAAATTAAAAGTATTTTGAGACATATACCTAGTAAGTGATTTTAAGCCTTTTCCAGTTTGCCTTGAGAATGCTCACCAGTAGCACTTGTGACTGCAGTGCTTACCCAGAGATAACTTTGCCACACAATAGCTCGCTTTTATTATCATTTTCGCTTTGCTCTAGTATATCAACTTTGGAAACAAAAGACATCATTCTATTTATAGCATTCTGTTTTTAGTAGTATTTCTATTTACAAAATATACTAATTCTTGATTGTTGAAGATGTTAAATCTTAGAAAGTGTAGCATTCCTATGTGTGATGTTAACATCATTCTCAAATGTTTGTTGGCTAACGATTCATTTGATGAATCAGATTTTTCCCAAATAGACAACGCTGATGATTCCGATGATTCCGATGTCACTTCTGTTTAGAAATAACTCCAGGAACAGTTTTGTTTTTTTTTTTATTTTTTCACATTGAAAAATCAGTCAGATTTGCTTCAGTCTCAAAGAGCATGTTTAGGTAAAATTAAATAAACACATGCAGTGAGCTGCACTTTTTTTTTTTTAATGGGCAAAGTGTTAATACATACAGAATTTCTCTGAAAGAAGTATTAAGTGATTAACTTTAATAAACAGAAGTTCACCATTGAGGAAACAATGGAATGGATGCATCTATAATAATAAAATATGCTGATAAAATTGACTGTTAAAAAAAGTGTAACTCTAATTTTTAAAATAGTAACAAGGAATGTGGGACGGCTTGGGAAAGGAACTTTTAGTGACTAATAAATGAAACAATGATTTTTCTTAACTGTAGGAAGCATGCTACTGAATAATTTAGACTTCAAAATTAAATATATGTATCAATTAGAAAGGTAACCAATAAATAATAGAATTACAATGAATTCCTTTCAAATTTCCTCCCAAATTTTAATAACAATGAATATTATGGAGAAAACAAATTTGTCAATAAAACAGAGGAGAAAGAGAGAAAGAAGAAAGGAAGGAAGGAGAAAGAAAGAGAAAGGGAAGAAAGAAGAAAGAGAGGAGGAAAGAAAGGAAGGGAAAGGGAAAGAAGAAGGAGGAAGGAAAGAAGGAAAGAAGGAAGGAAGGAAGGGAAGGAGGGAGGAAAAATAGAACAAAGGTAAAATATGATCAGGACAAACACAAAAGGTGATAGTGGAGTAAGTTAGATAAATTAGGAATTATGTAATTCTGACACATTAAGCAAAGTTATCAAAAAGTAGAGACAGATTAGTTTTACAAATCACCTGTATGCTTCTTAGAAAATTATTTTAAAAATTCAGCACAATTTAATAAATGAAGGAAAATAATATAATTCGTTGGATATTCTGTTTTTCCATATGACTTTTAGGAACATTTCGTTTAAGTCTTTTAAAAAGTTGGCAATTTCACAAGATATATATGTATGTATATGTGTATGTATGTACATATATATAGAATTTTATATATTTATATAGTGAAATATGTATACATTGAAAAATATATATATTAGAAGAATTTATAGCACTAGGTTATTCCAGTCTAAAACATGATGGCTTTTCAATTATTTATATCTTGTTTCAGATTCCTCAATACAATTTCATAGTTTTTGTAATAAAGTCATAAAATTTCTTATTGAACATGTTACACAATAAAGTTGTTAAAAAGTATTGTGAATACTTTTTAGCATTCAAATTCAAATTCTTGGGAATTTGTGGGTTTTCTTAATTCTAGGAAATTTTAAAAAATTGATTAAATTTGGATTATTAAACTTTTATCTAGGGTCTTTGCTTTGTTAATTTTTTCTCCTTAATAGAACCTAGAAGATTTGCAAGGTTAAAACAATTATAGGATTTTTTCAGTGAGATCATTATCTCCTTTATTCCCAATTGTCACTTATCCTTGACTTACTACATTTTCTAGTGTACTCAAGACAATGCTGAGCAATAATAGTTACCTAAATTATCCTTCCCCTTTCCAGATGTTAACTGAAATACTTTTAGTTGTCACATAGAGAAACGTTTCTTTAAAATAAAAGGTACATGTTATTTTTATATTTGTTTTCCTTCTTTCTTTCTTTTCTTTTCTGTTTCCTTTTTTTTTTTTTTTTTTTGAGACAGGGTCTTGCTCTGTCACCAGGCTGGAGTGCGGTGGCATGATCTTCTTGGCTCACTGCCACCTCTGCCTCCAGGCTCAAGTGATTCTCCTGCTTCAGTCTCTGGAGTAACTAGGACTACATACAGGCACATGACACTATACCCAGCTTTTGTGTTTGTTTTCTATCCTTATTTTATTTAAGATCTTTATTAGAAGGTCATGCTGAAATGAAAACATTGCCATCTTTTTATTCTATGGATTATAGAAAGAGGAAAATAATTTAGGAAAATTCAAAATTTTAAAATGATTTAAATAAAATCTAACAAACTATGAACACTGAGAAATCCCTTAACTTAATAATCTACCTCAAAAACCTACGGATATTAAAATATTAAGCAAAGAAACTTTAGAGACATTTTATTTTAAATAGAGAAGCCAACAAAGGCACTCTTATTAGTATTTTCCAATAAACCCTAAAAACTGAATGAAAATAATGAAAGAACACAGAGGAAGAGATAAAAGTATTGTTATTCAAAGGCACTACATTTTTTACTTAGAAAAAACATCAAAGATATACAACAGGTAAAGCAAGCTCTCTAACGCATGGCCTGTGGGCCACATGATGCCAAGTATGGCTTTGAATGCAGCCCAATACAAATTTGTAAACTTTCTTAAAACATTATGATTTTTTTGTAATTATTATTCTTTAGTTCATCAGCTATCGTTAGTGTAAGTGTATTTTATATGTGGCCCAAGACAACTCTTCTTCCAATGTGGCCAGGGAAACCAAAAGATTGGATACCCCTGAAAGTTTAGTCTTCTAAAAGTTTATATGGTGCCAGAAATAAGAAAAAGTTATTGATCAATGACATATCTGTTCATCAGCAAAAGCAGTTACAACACAATAAATTCTTCAGTGTTCCTAAAAATGTGCAAAAATGTAGTTTATAAAATCTTTCTTGGATAATAAAGTGTATCCTAGACAAAAAACAAAATATATTTATACCGTGTGTAAAGATAATTCAATACCCTAATGCTGTCAATTATAATCAGTTTATTCTATAAAAACAAAGTTAATATAGTCACCAAGTTTTTACTTTTCTAGAACTGGAACAATTTTTCAAAACCTCTTAGGGTTGAGTGAATGCCCAAAAATAGTCAAAATAATTCTGAAAAAAATTGTAAGGAAGAGTAATGCACTGCCAAGTATTAAAACTTATTATAAAATTATAATATCAAAACTTGTTACAAATAATCCAGTATATTGTTGGGGGAGAGATAAATATACAAAATTATATTTAAAAAACTCAAAAGGTAAAAGCAAAAAATTCTCAGTTTCAGACCCAAACATATATGAGGTTTTGCATATCATACAAAAGGTATTATAAATCAGCAGAGAAAAGATGGGCTATAGACTTTGGCAGGTATCACTAATCTTCCCCAATATCCAATTCTCTTTCCCTTCTTGTCACATCGAAGTCTATTTTGGGGGGTGCGGGGGTACATTTTTGCTGTTGGTTAGACCATGTGATGAGTTATGGCCAAAGAAATATCAAGTGAGCTGGTGTGAAGTACTAAAAAGTCCATGGAAAGTCCCCTAGTTTCTTTCTTCCATAAATACAGCCATTATGAATGGGGCTCTGAGGCATTGTATGAGAAAATCTACTTTAGAGAGAGTTACAGTAAATGACAGCAATCTTTAGAAAAGGAGAAATAACCTTTTCATTGCACATAAACACAAAGATTGAGAAATTGTTAGGTGCCACACTATAATAGAGCCTGTTCTGCTTATATATACATGCTATTCAAATAATCAGTTATATTTATGGTTAAAATCAAATGAGATATAAATACACACATACTTACATTCATAAATTTGAGGGACTGAAAACAGAGTTCATAAAGCAGGGGGCTGATATAGCAAGCAACAGAAGCTCAGAGAAACCCTGTGATGGTGTTGTAGCTAAAAGAGATTTTAAGAAAGGTGATGCCTACTGTTTTGAAATTGATTCTTTTAGAGAACGTGTCCTTTTTGCTTATCTGCGAGTTTCACAAATGACTTGATATAAAATCATAGAAAGGGCTAAACCTCATATAGATGCCAGATAGTAAATATCAAAACAGTATATATTGAAGCAAGAGTCTATCACTTAAAGCAATTAAGAGATTGGAAGTTAAATAGAAATCTGCAAAAATGTGAAGGTCTTTGGATTTCTTTAAGCCATGGTAAGGAGAGTTATAGGAGAAATGCTGATTTATTTTTTTCTTTAAGATCTTAAGGGATAATGGAGTTGTAGCTAGCAGTTAAATTATTGAAATAAAACAATGGAGAAAGAAAAAAAAAAGATTGTGTTTTTAGAGGATAAATTCCATAGACACATAGTGACCTGGCCAGTGACACCGCAGTCTGTTGTAGTCACCTGGCTGAGGAGAGAATAAGAACAATAACAAATAGAGCCAAAGCGTCATTCATTTTCATTTACTTGGTGAACTGACCTTAGTTTCATCCCTGGCAATCATACTAAACTCACCATCTGTGTAAAGCAAATGCAGTGTGGGAGTCAGGAGTTCATGCTCTAATACTGCTTTATCAGTTTATTTCACAGATAATGGCACCTTAATTATTATCAATGACCTGCATGCCATTGCTTACTATTCCTTCTTAGGTATGTCTTTCTGAGTTATTCAAATTGTACTGGTGTTTTCCAATCTGATTCTTCTAGGAACTAATACCTACATTTCCGTAAGACAGAAGAATTCTTCTATAAGACAGAAGAATTATCGGACTGATTTTTCAGAAAGTAAATTATTTATGTTATTTTCTAGTAAGTTTTTGATAGTTTCAACTAAAAATAATAGATTCTAAAGAATTTTCTAAGTTAAAAAAGAAAATAAGAAAGAAAATGTCTGGCAATGCTAATTTGGATTAAATTTGTTTAGAAAAAACACATTATACAATCTTTGAAGTAGAATCTATTACGGTTAAAGAAAAGCACTTGGATTATCTGGTTCATAATTTATATTTTAAACAGAAGTAAAAGCACACTTATTCTCCATACTTATTTATTTATGTCGATTCATTTTTCATCTTAGTCGTGATTTTCAGAAAAGACTCCCATAGACATAAGTAGCTTTAATCTCCATACATTGAAATATCAGTGAGAAATAAACACTTCCCGTTTAATGGCTTTAACTAGAGAAATGCTTATGTTGATTAATGTCTATCAAGTTTTCCTTGATTTACTTGAAATGTGTTTTTTCTATAAATGAATAAAACACTAATGACTCGGAGCTGGGCACAGTGGTTCACGCTTGTAATCCCAGCACTTTGGGAGGCCAAGGCGGGCGGGATCACTGAGGTCAGGAGTTTGAGACGAGCCTGGCCAACATGGTGAAACCCGGTCTCTACTAAAAATACAAAAATTAGCGAGACGTGGTGGCGGGTGCCTGTAATCCCAGCTACTCAGGAGGCTGAGGCAGGATAATAGCTTGAACCTTGGAGGCAGAGGTTGCAGTGAACCGAGATAGTGCCATTGCACTCCAGCCTGGGTGACAGAGCAAGACTCCATCTCAAAAAAAAAAGAAAAAAATTAATGACTCACACCTATGAGTTTGTGGGATGATTTTTCTCCTTTCTTTTCTCTCATGATCTGGTTGCTAAATATGATTCATCCCACAGAGGGACATCATGGATTGATTTTCCAAGCTCATTCAAAAGTCTCCACAATTTCAGAGAAAACCTTTCTGAACACATTGGGAATCTTAAATAATTGCTTTGCTCTAGCCTTTATTTGTGACAAAAAAAAAAAGTTACCTTTGCAGATGAACTTATTTCCCTGAGTTTTAATTCTAATGCCACAGAAGCCAGATCAATGGCAAAGTGAAAATATAACTTTTGTGAGAGATAAATTAGAAAGTATTTTTAAATATTGGTAATGTATTAAAAAGTCTGTTTGATCCTAGCTTTAAAAAAAAAAAAAAAAAAGGCTAGATGATATTTGTCTCCCCTACTGAAAACAAAACAAAATGATCCACTTACTTTCATTTAACAGTCCCCCGCGCAAAGATGTAGGCAGTCCATTTTAGGTCACATGTAATGCCCAGGTTTAACACTGTTCACCAAATTCTCTAGATTATATTGCACCAAAATCTTAGAACGAAGTTTACACTAGTTTGTAACTCTTTTTATCGACGGCCTGTAAATCTAATTTAAGATGTTTTTATATTAACAAAATTCCCAATTAATGTGCGTTTTAAAACAACCTCCCAACAGTCACCCCTCTAATATTTTCATAATTACTAATCATCTGTAGTTCTGTGAATTGATTGTTCACTTCCATTGAACATTTGTCTCCTCAAGTTGAAAAACCATTAGTTAATTTAATAGAAATGCGGTTAACAGGCATCCTCCCTGGGATATATAGATTTATTTTGTAGCAGGATGAGCTGTGGACAAAACCCCACAGACACCAAGATAGTGAAGGAAGTGGCTTTAATCAGCTGGAAGCATCGGCATACTAACGTCTTAAAATCTGAGCTTGTCAGGTGCCCAACTTCTGTTTAAGGGCTCACAACTCTAAGGGGGTCCGCGTGAGAGGGTCATGATCAATTGAGCAAGCCAGGGGGTATGTGACAGGGGCTGCAAGCACCGGTGGTCAGAGTGAAACAGAACAGAACGGGAGTTTTCACAGTGTCCTTCCATACAATGTCTGGAATCTATAGATAACATCAGTTGCTACATCAGGGGTGGAATTTTAACTACCAGGCTTAGGTCAGGCAGGCCCAAGCCTGGTTTTGGGTCTGGTTCCTAGGCGCCGGGCTACCTGCCCTTTGTTTCGCTTTTCTTTCCTTTTCTGAGTACAAAACAATATGAGAGGGTCTGTCTCTCTTCTCTCAATTTAATTAAGTGAAAAGTCCTTTTCGTTTTTTAAAAGGAGCCACGTGCATGTCTTAGGTTAATCTGATAACAAATTGTTTTGATAATCATTCAGAACATGTATATAAAGTTTCCATAAGATCAAACATCTGCCTCCCCTCATCTGTGCCACTTTGGAGGAGTTGACTGTAGTGTCGTATTAAGGAGTGCGGATCCAGGAGTTGATTGCTGGCGTTTGACAGCTGGATCTACTGCTTATTATGTCTGTGTCTTGAGTTGAGGCACCTAATCTATCCCCACTGCAGTTTTTTCCTTTGTAATTATTATACACATTATTTGTACTCTTTACTGAACTAAGAAATAAGAATGTCCCCAAAGGATTTTTGAAGTGGTATTATGTAGTCACAATAAAATTTAGCAGTGAGGCACTTTAAGCTACTATTCCAGAAAAAAATAGATAAAAATTAATCTTTTCTTATAATTAGAAAAATGGACCAGCTTTTTACAAGTGTTTTACCTATCTGCAGTGAAAAGAGATGTAAGACTGCAGATTTGCATATTAAATGCCTGCACTATAAATCTCAAAACATTCAGTTCTCCAATACTAATTATTTCATTATGAAACCATAGCATAATTCCTAAAACTTTGAATATTCACAAAGATGTTTAAGTTTTGCAGAGTTGAGCTGGATATCAATTAGTCAACAAATACCACTTGAGAATAATAGGTAGAAGTCTCTTTCTTAGAAACCAGGATGAATTAAAGAGGCACAAGACAAGATAAACCTTTAAATGGCTTTCAAAGTACTTGGGGAAATAAGACACATTAAAAGAAATAATGATAAAAAGCAGCAAATATTTATTAAATTAACCATTTAGAAATCTAGTTACAATGTCCATACATTTTAAACATGGGCTTTTATATTATTTATGATTTGTGAAAGATGTATTAAAACTCAAAAGATTTGTTTTTGAGTTTTCAAAAGGTCATAGAGCAGGACAGACCTGGATTCAAATTCTGGCTGTACTACTTAGTAGCTATATCTTATAGGGAAAGTAGCTTAACATTGTTTAACGTTGGTTTTCTTAACTGTACGAGAGGATAATAACATAAGGTTTAGGGTTAATTAGATAAATTAAATAGTACACTGCTTGGTCCACAGTAACAGTTCAATAAATTATCATCCACTGTGTGCCAGGCAATGTGCTAGACCATTATGACCCTGGCATGGATAATCCAATGTGAAATGCACAGTTCAATATTGACCATATATATTTATCCTCATTAGTGAAAACAAAGTGGCTTTCCCTTTGTTCTTCAGTAGAATTACTAATCTTTGTTGAATAAGGAATTCCTGGTGTTACTGCTCTGGGGCACCACGAAGAATTGTTCATGAATGAAACAGCTATTACACAGTTCAGTTCATATAAATTGTTTTGGTGAGTTAATAATTCCTCAGAGTCCCTTCATAGGCTCTCAGAGTGAGGGGTGTGTGTGTGTGTCTGTGTGTGTGCGGACACGCATGTGTGTGTGTGTGTGTTTGTGTGTGCATAGCATGTAGCCTATCCCAAATTTGGTGGAAATCTCTTTAGCCACTTTGGAAGGATACTGTAGCAGACAGACAGACTGAAACTCATCTGATTATATAAGTAATTAATTTACATGAACTGGAGTCTGTTCTGAGAAATTTGGTAATCATGGTTTACGTAACTAATTGTAGGAAACTAGAGGAGAACCAAATCTCTGTGAGTTTCTGTGAACACTGAACTGGGGCTGGAAGGAGTGAGAGAGAATTTAGGGAATTTAAACTGCCATTGAGAAGGAATGACAATTTCTTACAGAGTAGATAGAAATCTGTCTTTGCTTCAAATTAACAAATATTTATCAAATTACCAATAAATATCAGATGGTGTGTTAAGTACTGGGGATATAGCAGTGAAAAAAAAAGACATTCTGTGCCTTAAGGGAGCTTTCATTTAAGTTGAAATGAGACAGAAACTGGTAACTATAATATTAATAACCAGTATTTTTATGGGATAACAACAGAGGAAGTGTAGATAACATGGTGCTGTGGGACCCATGGCAAGAGCACTTAACATCACTGTCAGGAATCACAAGGGACTTTCAGAAAGAAAGAGGAGTCTGAAGAGATACAGCACAGGGCTGGACAGTCAGTGGATGAACTACGTATTTAGTAAGTCCAAGTGTCTTTCCAAGTGTACTGGAATGAGTGGTCAGCAATTTGTAACTCTCATTTTTCTGACATATTTGACTTTATCAGAGAATGGGACTTTTCTCTTTTTCCAACTTTTTGTTTTGTTTTGTTTTTATAGCTCATGACGCTTTTCTTTAACAATTGTCTCAATTATTAAAGATACTACCACAGTCATCAGTGTCCCCCCGCCAAACCCTTGCCCTCACCCCTTGGGACAGATTTCGTGAATATCCTTTGCCAGTCAAGTTTTTTAAGTAACTGGAATAGCCTAGCATGTGATGCCATTATATAATTATTGTCTAGATTTTACTTGGAACTTTTTATTAGGGCTCTATTTCTATCAGCGTTGACTCATTCTTTTTTTATAGCTTTTCTTAATGCTTACAAGAAAGCACCTTTGATTTACCTCTGCACTGTGCATGTGTAAATGTTCTGAAACACAGGTCAGATGTGCAGCATTATTTAAAAGTGTTCTTTTGTGCATAATGCATAGGCATTAGGAATGAGGTAGGAGAGGGAGTCTACTCAGTGAAGATGAATAGCTTTTACATGAATAAGAGCAGTAAATTATTAAAATTCTCTACTCCAAAAATGATTAAATATAATGGGTTTTCAAATGTTGAATAAAACATCTTAATTCAGACCACTGTACCAAAAATTTAAAAAAAGATTACTGTAAAAAGTCCAAAATGTTAGTGAAATATATGCAGGTGTTCAACCAAATGGCCCAAAACATAACTATTATTTTGGTTTTGCTTAAATGTTCTTCATAATTTAAAAAGCTACTATATTTTTACACACATATTATGGTAATATCAGAGGTGTTTTATGGAATATGGAGATTTCCATATCACTACTTGAATTTCTACTTTGTTTAATATTAACCTTTCAGTTATACACTGGGTTGCCTCTTGTCTAATGTAATGGATCACTCTCTCAGCCTCTGGAATCCCAATAATCATTGAATCCTGTCATTTCTGCTTCCTAAATAATTTTTAGATCATCCATTTCTTTTCTTTTTTATTTTCACAATCTTAGTACATGTTAGATTCTTCGTCACCTGGAAGATGGGCATTGTCTCCAGATTGATGGCTATGAGAGCATAGAGCAGAGTTGTGATTCAATTTGCCAAGTTTATCTTTTACTTGTTTCAGTAACGCCTGCATTCCAAGTGAGGTATATTTGTGAAATGTTTCACAGGAAAGTACATTTTCCCATCATTTGTATGGTTTGAATAGGACTGATTTTGCTAAAGAATATGAAAAGATGTAGATATGGTAATAGAAGCAATACCTAACATATATTGAACAGTTTACACTTGCCAAGCTCTGTTCCAGAGGGCTTTACTTACATTATGTCACTTAATTCATACCACAACTTTCTGCGGTAAACTTGATAACTAACATTGCTTTATAGAAAAGAAAACTAGGCATAAGAAGGCTAAGTAACCTGTCACACAGTTAGGTGGTGGAAATTTTTTCCTTTTTGTTTTTTAGGGGTACCTGCTAACATAATGATTACGAGCAAGACATTCAGAGCTTGCAGACTTGTGTTAAAGTCCTGCCCCATTTTTTAGTACAGTAACTAACTGCTTCTGAGGCCTCTCTCCTTGGTTAGAAGATGGTTGTCTTCTTGCTGTGTCGTCACATGGTCTTTCCTTTTGCATACATACTATGTCCTAACCTCTTATAAGAATATTGGTCATAGTAGATTAGAGCCTTCCCTTGCAAACCAATTTTACGTTAATTACCTCTTTAAAGGCCTTATCACCAAACATATTCACTGTCTGAAGCACTGGGGTCTGAACCTCAACATGAATTCGCATGGCAAACAATTCAGCCCATAAAAACATATTTGCAGCTTCTACTCATTTGAATAAATTATTTGCCCTCATGTAACTGAGCTCTCTCATATGGTATTATATTCATTGTTATAAATATGATATACATTCAGAATGCTCTTCTTGTAAAGAAGAGACAATGATCCACAAGGCGTAGACTTTGCCATTATAAAAGCCATTCCCACACACTGGTCCCCTATTCCATTACATCACCATCCTTCCTCACATAATTAAGGAAGAAACTATTTATTCAGTAGGATTTCAGACAATTTGAATACCCTTTTGATATTACTAATGACATTGACATCAAACAATGGATAGACCCTCTTGGATTGTTCATTCTGTGGGAAGCCAATTGTGATGTGCTGAAGATACTCAAGCACCATAAAGGGATGTGGAAAAGAGGAGGTCCCCTGACCTCAACCAGCATCAACAGGCACACATGTGAGTGAGCCTCCAGCCCCAATTAATTTTTCAGATGTCTGTAGCCATTTCAAATCTTGACAACAACCCATCTGAGACCCCAAACTGTAAAAATCCATCTAAGATATTTCTGATTTCCTGACCTAAGAAACTATGATATAATACATGTTTAATGTATGCGTTTCATGTATATTCATATGTTTTATGTGCATTATTGGCCTTTACTTATACCCAAAGCAATTTCGCATAACTGAAGTTTGATAGAAAGATTTTATGATATGTAATTAGAACATAGGAAATTCACCACATATGTTATTTCCAGCTATTATTAATTATTATCTTACATTTTCACTGAACATATTATGAATTTTTAAAAGTTTGCATACATTTTGTTATTGGTTTTTTGCTTATTCACAAAATTGCAAAGTAATATTTTAAATCAAAGAGATGGAGCAAGATGAGGGTGATGGAATGAAATATGGCATAGAGAAAGGGGAGATGAGTTGGCAGGGGAAGGAGAAGGAGAGCAGAAAAAGAAGAGTGTTAGATGAGGAAAGAGATTTTTGTAAAAGGGAAGAGGGAAAAACAGGGAGAGGAAAAGGACAGATATTTTCAAAATCAAGAAAATGGAATCAAAGCATCCTGATTAGATCTGTGTTTAAATAGCCTAAGATAAACCATTATAAAAATGTACATGTTATACTGGAATTTTTAAAAAATGTTCTTTCCCCACAGGATGCTTTGTAATTTAAATTTTATTTATTATTATATAAAAACGCAAGAAAATCATCATTAATTTTAATTTTAATTGTCTTTTTATTTTGTTTATTTGATAAGATAGAGGGGAAGCTGGTGGCAAGGCAAGAAGGCAGGAAAGAAGAAAGAAAGATGGGATGGGCAAATGAAAGAAAAATAAAAGAGATGGAGGTAGAAACACACACATACACACACACACACAAAGTTCTGAGAAAATAATTATTTGCTCCCTGCCTGAATATGGGAAAGTATTAAAGATGGCATCACTAATCTTTTTTTTTTTTTTTTTTTTTTGAGACAGAGTCTTGCTCTGTCGCCCAGGCTGGAGTGCAGTGCATGATCTCGGCTCACTGTAAGCTCCGCCTTTCGGGTTCACGACATTCTCCTGCCTCAGCCTCCCGAGTAGCTGGAACTGCAGGTGCCCCCACCACACCCGGCTAATTTTTTGTATTTTTAGTGGAGACGGGGTTTCACCGTGTTAGCCAGGATGGTCTCGATCTCCTGACCTCGTGATCTGCCCGCTTCGGCCTCTGAAAATGCTGCGATTACAGGCGTGAGCCACCGTGCCCGGCCCAGCATCTCTACTCTTAAGACTCAGGATAAAAATCTTTACCTCAGTGTGATCACAATTCTCCCATAGTTAAAGGAATGACTGATCTTATCATTAAACACGTAATGTTTGTTAAATGAATGAATAATGCATGTACACAGAATTTAAACACAGTAAATATTAAATGAATAGTAATTTCTATTCTTGTTAACAGGTATATTTTTATGTAAGCTATTAGTAATTAAATTCACAGGCAAAATGTATTTTAGAATAGGTGGCTTACATGAAGCTGAAAAGTGTCCCCTATGCATTTAAAATAAGTACATAAAGAAAAACTATTATAAAATGTATCATTAAGATGATGATCCCTGATTGTTTAAGTTATTTAATCTGGAGTAAAGTAACAGATAACATAACTGACATCCAAAGAACAATGATCTTGCCTTACTCACTTATTTCCCACAATAGAACCTAGGAATGTGCCTGAGATACATAAGGTGCTCACCAAACGTTTCCTGGATAAAGAATTACAGGGCTGTGTGTGTATTTGTGTGTGTGTGTGTGTGTGTGTGTGTGTGTGTGTGACTACCAAGTAGAAGTAAGCGTCTCAGTCTGAGCAATAAGAAAATTTAAATAACCCTTGGTTGTAGCCATTTCACTAAAGGGAATAAGCTCTCTAATCATGGCAAATATCTTTCATGGTTATTTGCCATTCCTCTCCTTTTACGTCCTTAACCATAACCCATCAATGTCTTTAATGATAATACATGAGCCAGTGGAAATCTGAAGATAAAAGTTAATTTCTGTAATTTTCCTATGATTTAAATAATTTAGAAAGATGATAACAGTGATAACAAGGTGCTCATATGATTCAGAAAATAGCCAGCAGCCTCATATTTAAGTCTCCTCATTTTACGCAGTCCTGCTGAATGATACCTAGAAGTTTGCAGATCTCAGGCAGTGCTATTATTAATTTCCTGCCAGCATTTACAGCAGGATCATCTATAGTCATGGACTTTGCACTTATGAACTCTTAAAGTGTCTGGCAAGCTCTGTTGGCTGTATTCTGTTGTAATAGAATGCATAGACTGGGCAATTTATAAACAACAGAAATGTATTTCTCACAGTTCTGGATGCTGGCAAGTCCAAGATCAAGGTGCAGGTAGATTCAGTGTCTGATGAGGGCCCACTTCCTAGTGCACAGAGGGCCATGTGCACACTGAGTGCTCAAGTGGTGGAAGGGAGCAAGGGAGCTCTCTGGAACCCTTTTTATAAGGTCACTAATCTTATTCATGTGTCCCTGCCTTCATAACCTAATCACTTCCTGAAATCCCCACTTCTAAATGCCGTGACATTGGGTGTTAGAATTTAACATATTAATTTGGGAAGATACAAACATTCATTCAATAGTATCGAGGCTCCACTCAGAACCCTATGTGTCCCATTGAATGTACAGGCTGTACTGAATGAAGGAGGCAAAGAAGAGCCCTAACAATGATTTCATACTTTCCTATGGTCAAGGGAATTATTTTCATATTATTGTTATTTTTTTATTCCTTCAAGTTTGTCCAAACTGAAATAGATTCAGGGCTAGACAGAACCCATACAATACTAAAAGTAATTCAGGTGACATAATGTATTAGGCCATTCTTGTATTGCCATAAATAAATACCTGAGACTGGGTAATTTGTAAAGAAATTAGGCTTAATTGGCTCATGATTCTGTAGGCTTTACAGGAAGCATGGTGCTGGCATGTGCTCAGCTTCTGGGAAAGTCTCAGAAAGCTTGCAAAAGTTGGGGGCAGAAGGCACATCACATGGTAAAATCAAGGAATGGAGAGGTGCCACACACTATCACAAAGACAGCACCAAGCCTTGAGGAATCCATGCCCAAACACCTCCCACCAGGCCCCACCTCCAGCACTGAGGATTACAATTCAACATGAGAGTTGGGTGGGAGCACGCACCCAAACTATTAATATATCATTTTCCCCCAGTCCCTCCCAAATCTGATGTCCTTCTCACATTGCAAAATACAGGCATGCTTTCCCAACAGTCCTCCAAAGTTTTAACTCATTCCAGCATTAACTCAAAAGTCCAAATTCTTATCGGAGACAAGGCAAATCTCTTCCACCTATGAGCCTGTTAAATCAAAAACAAGTTAATTACTTCCAAGATAAAATGGGGTATAGGCATTGGATACACATTCCTTTTCCAAAATGGAGAAATCAGCCAAAAGAAAGGGGCTACAGTTCCCATGCAAGTTCAAAACCTTTCAGGGCAGTCATGAAATCTTAAAGCTACAAAATAATCTCTTTTGACTCCATGCCCCACATTTGGGGCACACTGGTGCAAGGGGTGGGCTCCCAAGGACTTGGGCACCCCTGAGGCTTTCACTTTGCAGGGCTCATCTCCCAGGGCTGCTGTCATGGGTTGCTGAGTGCCTGTGGCTTTTTCAGGCATAGGGTACAAGCCACCAGTGGATCCACTGTTCTCGGGTCTGGAGGCAGTGGCCCCCTTCTGACAGCTAGGAAGTGCCCCAGCGGAGACTCTGTGAGGAAACTCCAACCCCACATTTCTCCTTGGCACCGCCTAGTAGGGGTTCACTGTGGGGGCTCCACCCCTGCAGCATGCTTCTGCCTGGGCAGCGAGGCTTTTCCATACATCCTCTGAAATCTAGGTGGAGGGTGCCAAGCCTCATTCAGTCTTGTACTCTGTGCACCTACTGGCTTAACACCACGTGGAAGCAACCAAGACTTATGGCTTGCACCCTCTGAAGCAGTGAACTGGGTTGTACCTGGTGTCATCTGAGCTGAGGTTGGAGCTGGAACAGCCCGGATGTGGGGAGAAGTGTCCCAACACTGCAGAGAATAGCAGGGCTCTAGGCAGGCCCACAAAACCACTCTTCCTCTTAGGCCTCTGGGCCCGTGATGGGAGGGGCTGCTACAAAGTTCTCTAAAATGCCTTCAAGTCCTTTTTCCCATTGTCTTGGATGTTAGCACTTGGCTCCCTTTTAGATATGCATATATCCCTAGTGCCTGGTTTCTCCACAGTTTACTTGAATTCCTCACTGAAAAACTTTTTATTTCTCTGACACAAGGCCAGGCTGTAAATTTTCCAAATTTTTATTCTCTGCTTTCCTTCTAAATATAAGTTCTTACTTTAAGTCATTCCTTTGCTCCTGTTTTGAATTAGGTTGTTAAAAGTGATCAGGTCATATTGAAGCAATGTTGTTGTCTGTGGTAAATACTCAAGGTTCATTGTCTCATGCCAAGGAAATCAAGCATGCGGACACACGAGTGAGGTTAAGAGTGGAGGTTTAATAGGTGAAAGAAAGGAAAAAGCTCTCTCCTGCAGGGAGAGGGGTCCCAAGCGGGTCTTCCAGTCCATAGTGAAGTGCAGGAGATTTTACAGATGAGCTTGAAGAGGCAGTGTCTGATTTACATAGGGCACAAAAGATTGGTCAGACCAGGTATGCCATTTGCATAAGGCATGAAAAGCTGGTTAGGACTAGGTGTGCCATTTGTATAGTGTGTAAAAATCTAGCTGCCCCCACCCGAATTTTTTATTATGCATATGGGTTCTCTACCTGGCCAGCACCATGTTGCCTGCTTCTTTACTGTACACGTGGTGACAAAGAAAAGGGAAGATGGAGCCTCCATGTTGAACATACCTGGCTTCCAGTTTGCTCTTTTCTATTAGCACAGATGCTGTGATTCACCTGTGCAAGCTTCCAGCTTGCTTAGCTATGTTTGCAGCTCGATTTTTCAGGCTGCTCTTTGTTAGAAAAGAAATGATTTTAGGGGCTGCTTTTTGCTACAAGGGAGATTCTGCCAAGGACTCTGTTGCCCTTACTATCTGCCTAAATAATTTCTTTCTATCTCCTGTATCAATATCTTGACTGCTTCACAGCTTAGGAATTTCCTCCACCAGATACCTTACATTATCACTATTTTATTCAAACTTTCACAGATCCCTAGGGGGATCTGAATAGCACACAGCCAAGTTCTTTGCAAAGGCATAAGATGTGTGACCTTTGCTCCAATTCCCAATAAGTTTGTCATTTATATTTGTGACCTTGTCACCCTGGACTTCACTGTCCATATCACTATCAGCATTTCAGTCACAACCATTTAACCAGTCTCTAAGAAGTTCCAAATTTTCCCTCATCTTCCTGTCTTCTTCTGAGCCCTCAAAATTCTTCCAACCTCTGCTCATTATCCAGTTCCAAAGCTGCTTTCACATATTCAGGTATCTTTATAGCAATGCCTTTCTCAATTTTCTGTAGTATGTTATGCTGTTCTTGTATTGCTATAAAGAAACACCTGAGACTAGGTATTCTATGAAGAAAAAAGGTTTAATTGGCTCATGGTTCTGCATCCTTTACAGGAAGCATGGTGCTGGCATCTGCTCTGCTTCTTGGGAGGCCTCAGGAAGCTCACAATTATGGCAGAACGTGAAGGGGAAGCAGGCATGTCATGTAGTGAAACCAGGAACTAGAGAGAGAGTGGGCAAAAAGGTGCCACACGCTTTTAAGTAACAATTTCTCATGAAAACTATCATGGGATCTGCTCGCATGATCCAAACACCTCCCACCACACCCAACCTCCGGCATTGGAGATTACAATTCAACATGATATTGAGGCAGGGACAAATAACTAAATGATATCATATAATTACTATATTTCCATTATTTTTCACCTGAATTGAGTTAGATATAACTGTCCTGATGAAACAGAAACAGTGACAGGCTGCTTCCCTCCTCAAGCTTGACAGATTGGGTTAAAGCTGTTTCCAGAAAAATTATATTTAGTTGAGTCTTGCGTTCTTAAGGATAGAGTCATCTAACTGTATTATTTATAACTAGGGAGAATTATTTATTTGAGAGATGCTTCCCATTCATAAAAAGGTTTTCTTTAGCTGGTAGATTGTGAGATATTTTATGAATAGCAATATGGTTTTTATATAAATTATTAATTCAGACAAAACCATATTTCAGCTTCTCAATCTTCCAGTTATTAGTGTGAAAATTTGCAAATCTCAGCTCCTTTGCTGTGTATTCATTTGATTTGCATGATGCTGTGCAAACTAAGAAACTTCCTTCCAGCACAGTCCAGTTTAATGTGGATGTTGTAGGGTGATGTTTAGTTTTTTCCTCCTAAAAGCATTTCCTGGTACTTTATTCAATAAATGAAAATAATTTTACATACAACTTCCCAATTCATATTGATATTAAATAATAAATAAGAACTATCTGAAACATTTTTATTTTCTTCACTATAAGGAGGTATATTTAGAATGCCAGCCTCTGTTTTTTCTGATTTTCAGTATTATTACAAAAATAGTGCATTCTTTACAGTTATCATGATTTAGATCTTCCTTGATTATTTTCTTCATTTGGTTCAATGTGCTAATCTAAGTTCTTTCGATTAAGTAATAAAAGTCCAACTTGAGTTTTATTTTTCTGACTTTATGCAGCCCTCTGATCCTTATGAAGTACATATCACATATCTTTTAAACAGAGGAAAGCCTGTCTATCATTCACAAAGAGAGTGATAAAGAAAACTTTATATGGCTAGCAAGACTATCTGACTGAGTTCAATTTCACAAACCATTAACACTCTGAAAGGAGAAATTAATTTGAATGTCTGTCATATTCTAGATAGGGGAACAAGGTATTGGGAAGTATTTTTAGTTGACTTCTTTTAGAAAGGACAGATGAATGGCAGATGAACACATATTTTTGGTAAAAAGGGTGGATATATTTTCTAACTTAATTATTCATTAAGAATAGCAAACCCCTCCTCATTGCCCTTGGTATAGTACTAGGATAAGTCCCAGAAAGCAATAAAGCTGAACAGAAATCTTTCTAATGAGCTCAGAGATAAATAAGAAGATGTACAAAATGTGGAATGGCATTCAAGTAGCTGGAAATAACATTCAAAGAGGTATAGAGTTATGAAATTAGTGTCAAAAATATTAACGAAGAGAAATAAGTACCCTTATATACATTGTAAAAACCCCAAAATTAAGCATATTCAGCAAATAAAAATAGCAACTGGGCAGAAATAGGCTGACTGCTTTGTCTGGCAGTCATTATTCACTGGATAATAAAGCCAGATGTTAACTGTTCTTCCTTCTCTATCTCTTCCTCCTTTTTCTTCTCCTCCTCCTTCTTGTATCCCTCCTACTATCTATCCCTTTTACGTTCTCTTTCAAAGTGAAGAAGGACCTTATGCTGAGAGAAACAGAACTTAAGAATCTTATGTCAGAATCAACAAGTATGATATACAATCTGAGATACCAGGTGTGAGTCCCAAAGTGAGACCAGGGTCAATTTGTGTGTGCTGATTAGTGGTAAAAAAATAACACAGATGTTCTACTACTTCTAGTACTATCACCACTGATATGCACAATAGCTATTTATTGAACACTTTGGCACTTAGAAATTAGGTCAATTTTTATCAGATTGCACGACTGCTAAGTGTCAGAATGAGAATGTTAAGTGAAAGCCATCAGATTCAAAAGCCTATGCTCTTACCAAGTACAATGTATCACATTACAAGAAGATAGAAATAGTTGTTGCTGCTGTTGCTGTTTATGTTTTGGAGTGGTTGTTACTTCTTTAGGCAGAAGTGTAGAAATTTTTTCGACTTTAAATTTACAGCAACTCTCTTAGGGAGACTGAGATTGTGATAAGAAGAGATATTCCTGGGGAAGTTATGGTTGAATACTTGAAATTTTGTGATCAAGACCATTTCTTGCTCCTAAAGTGTGACCGTAAAGGGAAAGTTTGGAGAAGGCTCTGTGATGTGCATGAGGCCTACAATCTCCTCCACGTTCTCCATCTTTATTTCCCTACTCATGCCTTCTGAAGGCACTAGTTTTAGCAAGATTTGTCTCAAACGGTCCAGAACATAAACAGAACAGGAGAATTTTCCCTACTGCCCATTGTATGATCTATTCCTAGGAGAACAGATCTTGCTAATGACTTATGTGAAGAATTTAATGGCACAAAATTTCAGATTACCCATAGGGCTCGATATAATATTAATTAATAAATCAGGAGAGTACTCTTAACACAGTTGATTTATGAACAGAGTATATCAAGATTGAATATAGAACGATGTAACCAAAATAAGCATGAAGTTCTTTATTTGTATCCACATAAATGACTATAAAACATAAAATAATGTGACATGGCTTAGTAGGCACCTGCATGAAAATATAGAGGTTTTATATGTTTCACACTTCAACACTGTGAGAGTATGGGCTCTTGCATCAACAAAGATTAATTCAGATCAAAACGACAGAGCTATTTCACAGGATCTGAGTTCCCGTTTCCTCATTTGCACAGTAGATATAGCTATTTCACAAGAAGAAATAACCTATTAAAATGTATAAAGCTACTGGCATAAAGCAGCCAATCAAAACAATCAGCCATCGCTGCCTCTTTATCAAATCAATAAAGATTATACAAAGTGAGCCTATATTAAAAGAACTTAAGTGTTAAGTGCAAGGGCAATCAAAATCCTCCTTTTTTTAGTAGGCTGGAGCAAGCTGGAATGACTTTGGAGAGTTCTCATCTACCTAATAAGATGCTCAAAATCATGTCACATAGGAATCAGGGAGAAAATGATTATGTTAAAAGATGGAAAGTATGTACATTTAGTGAAAACCCATTGTTTTACAGGGAACGTCATTGAAGCCTGATCTTTTTTCATAAGGAAAGAAAATTTTCCCCTAGCCCTGTTCACATCTGAACTAAAACCTCATTTTAAAGGCTCATCTTGGTATCTCAGAAGTATTAATTAGACAAAGGTTGGTGGTAGTTTGGATTGACCTAGTAAGATGCTATGACCAGTCATTGAAATGAAGCACTAAGGAGAAGATGGAATACAAGCACATCCTAGAAGACCAAATTATTTGCCTTGTCAAACTTTAGCTGTGAGTCTGCCACCTTCTCTCTCTCTCTCTCTCTCTCTCTTTCTCTCTCTGATGGACTACACACACACATTCTTAAACCCTTTCAAAAAAAGAAATATAAAACATCAGGAGTGATGAAACCTTGACACAGAAGCTTACACTGATCATAGAAAGGAGAATTTTGTTTCGTGTCTTTACTAGAGGAGACACTTCCATGTTTTAGCTGATTAACCCTAGGCCTATAGATAGGGGTCACTGTTCTGCATTTCTTATCTATGCTGAGGCAGGGCAGAGTGAAAGGACAAGAAAACAGCCTATAGGACAGAAACTCTACCATTACATATTGAGAGCCTGCCCTTAACATACTGAAAACTTTTCAATCAAAAATATTAGCAATTTCACGTTTGTCTATCAATTCTAACCTTAAATAAACAAGATAACTGCAAGAGGAGTTGCCATAAGAGAAAAACAAAGATGAATAAAGTATGTAGTTGTGTTATTATAAAATGTATTTTTACTTTTTTAAAAAAGCATGCTTTTAATGAAAATGAGCATCTTAATATGACAAGTCGGCTTATCTTTTAGGCAATTTGGCTCATTTTAATTAGGGAAGATATCTTCATTATTGACAGCAACTGGAACAATTATTGAACCACAGAGTATGTGCCTATCTGAAGCACGGGGTGATCTCAAATACAATAAGTGATCAACTGACCAGTTCTGTCTTTGTGATACAGAAAAGGGCATTAGTCAACTTTTTCCTCTCCACAAAATTCAATTTTATAAAATATTTTATTAATAAAAGGCATGGGGTTTCCTCTTTATTAATAAAAAGCATGGACAAGCATGTACATTAATTAAAATCTTAATTTTTCTCTTTTATCTTATTTATATCTCTTCCATTCTAATGAATAGATTGTAGTAGTTCAGTGTCTAGGTCTGAGCTTTCCTTCCAATGCTCTCTTTCCAAATAACATTATTAAACTGAACCTTCATTAAATTAATTACAAACCATAATTCACAGCAGGTTATTAAAAGAATATTATGACTTTTCTTATTTGTATGGACAATATCTTCAGTGTGATACAAGCTACAGGATTTTGATGGGATTCTTATTCTAAAATATTGTAGTCATTGAAATACTGTTCATAGTTTCTGGAGAAATGTCTATTAGCCATGCAAATACAATCTATTTTTTTATAATAACTTTATTGTGCTATTACTAACAATCAAAACACATGTTCATATTAACATCAGTAGCTTGGATGATAGTTACTACAACATATGTTAATTCCTCCGGGTACACTCATTTCTTTCAAATACCTAAACAAACAAACAAACAAACAATGCCTGGAAGGGAAATCTGCTCCCACAAAGCATATTTTGGAATTCTTTAAAAAATGCTTTTTCTCGTTTCTCTTCAGAGTTGACAATGTTTTATTATCTTTTAAAAATTGTTTATTTTTATTTATTTGTTTACATCTGTGAAAACTCTATCTTAGAAAAATTTCTGGTAAAATATTTACTTATACAAAGAAATGTACAATTTGTAAACAGACACACACTTGAGGAACCAGTAGAAATTTAACATAAATATTTGTCTATCTCTGGGATTCTGAAATATCTGGGAAAATCTGAGGTGTAATTGGGGCGAGCTTCCTGCAGCTTTCAGTTAACTGAGGTAATTTCCTTGGATAGATAGTGCCCATGTATTGCATATGTTTGGGTCCATAATCAGTACATACCGATAAGAACAGCATGGTATCTGTGGCCTCAGGAATTCATGTCCGAACCTTATAAGAAAGCTGTTACCAGCAGAATCTGAAGGGCTTGTTTTTATAGTAATTTTTATTAGAGATAGTACATACCTTTATGTATATTTGCTACATTGTATAGTAATAGTATAATAACTAGAGCAGAGTGTTTGGTAAGCATTTGTTAAATTAGTGAATTATTATATTAGAGGTAATTAACAGTGTCTGTCCATAGTGAATGCCTTTATACTTAAAATGTTTCAGATGCTGGCACTGTATGATTACAGTATCATCCAAGATAACTGAGCATCTGTTATTATATATAATAGTAAATAATTTTGCAGTTTCTAATTTTCCCCAGGAAGGAAATCATGAACCACTTTAAAATAGCCATTGTGGAGCTTGCCTGAAGTCAACAATGTTGAACTCTACTCCACATTTTTTCAGGCATCTTCCATGAGCATCCTGTACATCCTTCCATGAGCATCCTGTACATGAGCATTCTGTGCATCCTGAGGTACTCAATATCCTCCATCCTCAACAAACATTTAAAGGCAATTAAAGTATAACCTAACATAATGTGTGATTTCTAAAAAGTAAATAGTTGTATGTGACCTTGAGGGCAAATCAAAGAACAAAGTCAAGGACAGAGAAAAATACTCAGTGTAGTATTTTTGTTGTGTCTTAGGCTTTGAGACAGACTTGAAGGTGACCTTATGGACCAAGAAAATTTCATATTTCTCAAAGTTTTTCTATGAAAATGGCAATTAACTTTATCCACATATAAATCAGACTGTGGGACAGGAATCAGGGACACCTGTTCAATTAGTTTCCCTTTTCTTTTTTGGGAAGATGTGTCTGTACTTTTAGCTTAATGATTAAGGCAATATAACTTTTCAGTTCAAAGAAGTCTTGCTATGATGTACATTTCCTATTGTGCCATGATGCTTGAGTGTGTTCAAATAATTGACTCAGCAATGTCTCCAACATCTGCCTCTTCCCACCTTGAAAGAACGTCCCCTTACAGAAAAGATAATGACATATAATTGGAGAGAAATTGACTTTATAGTTATAGTCCAATGATTGTGTGAATATAATTCCAACCTTATTCAGGTATCTTTGGAATAAAAAATATACATAAGTAGTATATTACGTATATGAAAATGTAACACATGTATATAAGTAATACCTTTTATAAAAAATGTAACAAGATCCTGGGCGTGGTTTGTTTTAAAAATATTTTTAATTCAGTCAGGTCAAAAATACTGAGAACTATGTCTCTTCTACATTTTTCTCTTAGAAGCAATTTATATTTTTGCTGGAAGAGTAGAAATGTTTAGATTAGAAGCTTAATATTAAGATAAATTATGAGATTTGAAATGGAGCACATATGAAAAAATATTAGTCAATTATTACCTAATGGTCAATAAAATCTCAAAAGATAAACATATTAACAACACAACAATAAATAATTATTATGGCAAGGAATTAGGTACAATTAACCACATTATGGTATATTAAGTGCCTTGATGAAAACATATCTGAAAGAAGTCTTTCATTGTGGGGTTTTAAATTAAGGAGTAATATTTGAAATATTCAGAAGGAGTCCTTCAACTGTAGGGAAGACTTTGCAGGGAGAATATTTGAAAGATTTTTTAAAAGAATCAAGTATTATCCCATATTAGCTAGCTTTTTTTTTTTTTTTTTTTTTTTTTTTTGACACAGAGTCTTGCTCTGTCACCCCAAGCTGCCGTGCAATGGCAGGATCCTAGGTTCAAGCTATTCTTCCGCCCCAGCCTCTCGAGTAGCTGAGATTACAGCCACCCGTCATCATGCCCAGCTAATTTTTGTATTTTTATAGAGACGAGGTTTCATTATGTTGGCCAGGCTGACCTTGAACTCCTGACCTCAGGTGATTCGCCCGCCTTGGCCTCCCAAAGTGCTGGGATTACAGGCATGAGCCACCGTGCCCAGCCTTGGCTAGCTTTTAAAGGTTGAAATAATCCAGTTCCCTTCAATTCATCACTACCCTGACAAACACTGACATTTCCTCAGTAATGCTTATTTGCCGAGCTGCAATAGCTCAGGCTGAAATTTTTTTGTGACTACAGAAATGCATCTGCCTGAAAATGTGTGCTGAGCCATGACTAGGCCATGGAATGTTTTCAAGGCCATTTTAAATCTTGTAAAGGAAACCATTTGCAGGACACAGTGCAGGAATTTCTACATAACCTGTTTTCTCACTCTTGTTTTCTTTGGTAATTATGAAAGCAGGAGTTGACACTCAGTTGTTTGGAGACTTTTTTGTAGGTAGATGTATTACATACAGGAGAATATGAAAGTTTAATACAGGAAAAATATATTTTTTTTCCATAATTTTAAACCAATATTAAGTCAATGTCCTTCTGATGTGTATGTAACCTTAGCTCCCCCAGGCTTTAGTAACTTAAGAGTTTTTTGAAAAATAAGTCACATTAATAAGAATAATCTGTTTTACTATTGTCCCTCATCTCTTCAGATGGAACAGCATCTTTTCTGCTGGCAAGGATACAAACTGAAATCACAATGAGATCCCAAACATATCTCTTCAAAAGGCACCTTTCTCACCTCCAGCCAGGTCTATTAGAAAATTGCTGACACATTATATTGGATACACATGTATGTAGTATATACCATATGATATGGCAATGTATATTTTTTATAGATATGTATGTTCTTGTCACTGAAAAACGTGTGACCACCATACATCACTGCCATTTCTCCTAGGATTTGCAGTATAATTTACATACAGTGAAAACAAACCTTTTTGGATTTATTCTGAGTATCAACAAACATTTACATCTGTGACCACCACCACAAATCAAGATATAGAATATTTCCATTACTCCTAAGAGTTGCTTAAGGCCTCTGTTACTCAATTCCTTCTGATTGCCCTCAATTCCTGGCAATTACTGTTCTATCTCTTGAATCTTGCCTTTTTCCTCAGAATATCATATAAATGGAACCATTCAGTGTAAATCCTCCTGTCTTTGGCTTCTTTCTGTTAGCATAATTCATTCGAAAAATATCAATTTTGTCAATTGTTTCAGTAGTGCCATTTGTTTGTTTGTTGTTTGTTTGTTGCTGTTATTATTTTTGCTGAGTAGTGTTGCATTTAGGAATAAAACACTTGTTTACCTCCACAATTTGATGGACATTGGGTCTTTTTCTAACACAGGTTTTGGCAAATACAGTTTAATTTTGCTTGAGTAAATAGCTGGGAGTGAGAGTAACAGATTGCATAGTCAGTATTTTAATAAGAAACTCCTCAACAGCCCACAGGCGTGCTATCCTGAATGCATGTAATCTCACGTATCTTGGAAGCTAAGCAGGGCAGGGCCTGGTTAGTACTTGAATGGGAGAAACTGCCCAGCCAATTTCTAAAATGGTGTTCACATCCTGCACTATCATCAGCAACATAAGAAAGTTCCAGGTGCTCCACATCCTCTCTAATTTTTGGCATTGTTAGCTAAATTTTTGTTGTTTGTTATTTTTGTTTGTTTCAGTTTTGCCATTCTAATAGCTATGCCTGGTATCTAAAAGTAATTTTAATTTGCATTTCATTAATGACTAAATATTTTAAAGATATTTTCATGTCATCTGTTTCTCTTCTTTGGTGAAGCACCTTTTTACACATTTTTCATTTCACATATTATTTATTTTTCATTGCTTACTCTCTATATTTGTTATGTGCATATTAAATTCTTAACTATATAGGTCTTTTGAAAATGGTTAATCTCAGGCCGGGCGCGGTGGCTCACGCCTGTAATCCCAGCACTTTGGGAGACCGAGATGGGCGGATCAGGAGGTCAGGAGATCAAGACCATCCAGGTTAACACGGTGAAACCCCGTCTCTACTAAAAATACAAAAAAATTAGCCGGGCGTGGTGGCAGGCACCTGTAGTCCCAGCTACTTGGGACGCAGAGGCAGAAGAATGGTGTGAACCCGGGAGGCGGAGCTTGCAGTGAGCCGAGATCATGCCACTGCACCCAGCCTGGGTGACAGAGAGAGACTCCGTCTCAAAAAAAAAAAAAAAAAAGAAAAAGAAAATGGTTAATCTCAGTTTTTGTCTTTTTACTTTCCCTTTCTTAACAGTATCATTTGATGAGGAGAATTTTAAAAATTTTGATGAATGTCAATTTATCAAAATTTATCATTTTGCAATGATTTTGCCTTTCCTTTGAACCAAAGCCACAGAGATTTCTTTCTATATTTTCTTGTAGAAGGTTTCTAGTTATAGGTTTTACATTTCAGTCTTTGATATTATTTTTACATGTCATAATACATATTTAATAAAAATGTACCATTTTAAACTTGCTCCATTTCATGCTATTTTGTGTCATAGTATATTTTTATTTATTAGTTTTGTTTACTTTTTATTTTGAAGTAAATATAAATTCATAGGATGCTGAAAAAAATATTTTATAGAGAGGTGCCATCTAACCTTCCTTCAGTTTCCCCTAGTGGTAACATCTTTCATAACTTAGTGCAATATCAAAACCAGTAAATGAACATCGAGCTTTTTTAGATTTCACCAATTTTACATATATACATTTGTCTGTGTGTGTTTTTACATACCTATGTAGTTTTATTACGTGTGTGTGCATGTAACTATCACATCCCCGCTGTCTGTGCTACCTCTTTTTTGCTTAACATAAAACCCAATACCTTCCTTAAACCCTGGGTATCACTAATCTGTTCTCCAAATTTCTATCTCAATTTTTGTTATCTCAAAAATTTTACATAAAGTCATATGTACAGTATTTAAAGTATATAACCTTTTGATACTTGCTTTTTAAAATTTAACACAATTCTCTTGCAATTCATCCAAGTTGCTTTTCTTGTCGTTGTTTGTTTTTTGACACAATTTCACTCTGTCACCCAGGCTGGAGTGCAGTGGCATGATCTCTGCTCACTGCAACCTCTGCCTCCCGGGTTCAAGTGATTCTCATGCCTCAGCCTCCCAATTAGCTGGGACTACAGGCACCCATGACCACGCCCATCTAATTTCTTTGTATTATTAGTAGAGATGGAGTTTCACCGTGTTGGCTGGGCTCATCTTGATCTCCTGACCTCAAGTGATCCTCCCACCTCAGCCTCCAAAAATGCTGGTATTGCAGGTGTGAGCCACTGCGCCCAGCATCCAAGTGGTTTTGTGTACCTATAATTAATTCATTTTGATTGTTGATTAGTATCCAATGATTTGGATCTACCACAGTTTAACCACTCACTCATTGCCAGACATGTGAGTTGCTTGCAAGTTTCGGCTATTACAAATGAAGCTGCTATTAAAATTTGTGTACAGATTTTTGTGTGAAATGAGTTTTCATTCTTCTGGGATAAATGCGTAAGAGTACCATTGCTTGGTTGTATGGTAGTTGCATGTTAAGTTTTTCTTTAAAAAACTGTCAAATTGTGTTGTAGAGTATTATTTTACATTCCACCAGCAACTTATGAGTGATCAGTTTGCCCACATCCTTACTGTGGCATTTCCCGTTCTCATTATTTTTTTTTTTAACCATTCTGATATTCAGGATAAACATCTGATTGCAGATATTTGTTTTAATATTGATTTCCATAGTGATGTTGGACATCTTTTTATATGCTGGTTTTCCACTTGAATATTCTTTTTGATATAATACCTGTTCATGTCTTTTATGCATTTTACTTTTTGATATTTTTTTCTGTTACATTTTGAGATCCATATATATTATGGACACAAATCTTATGCAAAATAAGTAGTTTGAAAATATTTTCTCATATTTTGAAGTGTTTCATGGAGGAAAAAATAATAATGTTGATGAAGTCCAGCTTATCAATATTTTCTTTTATGGATTGCATATTTAATGTCAAGTCTGCAAATTATTCACCTAGTCCTAGATTTGACAAATTGCTCTTATTTTTCTTTAAAATTTCATTTTTAATAGTTTTACATTTTAAATATAAATATAAGATCTATTTTGAGTTAATTTTTGTATAAAGTGTGAGGATTGGGTACCACTTTATTTTTTTAATCTACAGATGCCAAATTACTCCAGTATTTTTTGTTGAAAAGACTCTTTCCTCCTATTGATTACATAGATATACAGTAAGTTTAATATTGAAAAGTTATATTTCTCACTCTACTCTTTTTCAAAATTGTTTTAAGCTATTATGATTTTTGTCTTTCTATATACATTTTAGAATAATCTTGTTTTTGTAATGCAAAAAACTTCCTTGGACTTTGATAGAAATTACATTAAACCTATAGATTATTTGGGAAATATTAACATCTTTATTATGTTGAATCTTCCAATTCAAGAACATATGTCTATCCATTTATTTAGGCCTTTTTTGTTTCTTTCATTAGTATTGTCAACATACAGATCCTATACATAATATTTTAGACATAAATATTTATCATTCTTTTAGAGTAACTCCAAATAGCATTGTGATTTTAATATCATTTCTACACATTTGTTTTTAATGTATAGATATGTGATTAATTTTTGTGTTGAGAATCTTTATTGCTACAACCTTGCTAAATTTACTTATTAACTCTAGAAGTTTTTTGCTTTGTTTCCTTTTGTTGTTGTTTTTGTTGTTTTGTAGATTCCTTATGATTTTCTATGAAGGCCAGCATATCATATTGAAATAAGAGTGTTTTGTTTCCCCTTTCTAATCTCTCTGCATGACTTTTATTTCTTTCATTTACTTTGTTGTACTGGCTAGAACTTCCAGCACTATGTTGAATAAGAGTGGTGAGAATGGGTATCCTTGCTTTTTCTCAGTTTTAGGGGAAATTATTCAGTCTTTCATCATTAACTGTAATGCTAGCTGTAGGGTTTTTTTGTAGATACTCGTGATCAAATTGAGATAATTCCTCTCTATTTCTAACCACTGAGAGTGTTTTGGTTTTCGTGTTTTATAATGGATGGCTGTGAGAAAAAAATATACATTTAGAGAGCTAAATTATAACAAAAGTCTAACTCAAATCTGTGAAAGCAACTTAGGAATAGAATAAGGCTATATTTTATAAAATTGCCTGACATATGCCAAAAGATACATAGTGACTATTTTATGGTGGTAAGTAGAGTAGAAAAGAGCAATGCGTGTATCAAGATAACCTTGTTATCCTCTAGGACATGCAGAATGGTATATACTTTATATATATTTTTACATGTGTGAAAGTACTTTTAAATTAACAGAATACTTCCACCACAGAACTTTACTCTTTATTTCTATGCTAAATATCATAAAAATTTAAATTATCTGTAGCACTATATGTCCATTTTAGTAAAGAATAAATTTGTATTTTATATTTCATTCAGATTTATAAGCAGAGACCTCTTAAACACAAGTGACTTATCTTCCCATACATATTTCTGACAATATCAAGTTTAGAAAGTATGTGGTCTTGTTGTTGATTTTGCCATAATGAAATTGTTTGCCATTGCTTTGGTGGAACGTTCCATTCCATCTATACATAGCGCATCATTTAAAAATAATTTCTTCTTCGGTCATTAAAAGGATAAAAGAATAATGACTTTTCTCTCTCTCTCTCTTTTTTTTTTTTTTTTTTTTTTGAGACAGAGTCTTGCTTTGTAACCCAGGCTGGAGTGCAGTGGCGCAATCTTGGCTCACTGCAACCTCTCCCTCCCGGGTTGAGGCAATTCTCACGTCTCATCCTCCCAAGAAGCCGGGATTACAGGCATGGACAACCACACTCTTCTAATTTTTGTGTTTTTAATAGAGACAGGGTTTTGTCATGTTGTCCAGGGTGGTCTCGAACTCCTGGCCCCAAGCAATCCACCCATTTCGACCTCCCAAAGTGCTGAGATGAGAGGCGTAAGCCACCATGCCTGGTCAGGAATAATGACATTTTTGTGGTAATAAATTTGATAATTTAAAAGAAATAGGCACATCCCATAAAAATTACGAACTACCAAAACTCAACCAAGATAGCATAAATTATCTAAAAAGTCCCCAAAACATTAGATATTTAATTTGCTATTTAAATTTCTTTAAAAAGAAATCTTTAGGTTAAAGTACTGTCACTGGAGAATTCCACAAACACATACAACCAAAGACAGTTTTGAATACTCTCGCCTAGAAAATAAAAGAGGAAGGAATGTGTTTCCTTATTCGCTTTATGAGGCTAGTATTACCTTGACACTGAGAGTGTTCTCTGATGTACCAGACAAACACATTACAAAACACAAAAATTTAAAGACCAATATCTCTCATGGATCTAGACACAAAAATATGTTAAACAAATATTAGCAAATCAAATCCAGCAGTATGGAAAAATAATTATACATCACAAATTAGTATATCCAGGGGTCGAAGTTTGGATCAACATTTGAAAATCAACAAATTTGATCTACTATATCAACAAGCTAAAGAAGAAAAAAATATGATTATATTAATTGGCATGGGAAAAGCACTTGACAAACTCTTAACAGCCATCACGAGACATGACTCTGCCACTAAAACAAATTTTAATTTAAAAAGCTAGAATTGAATTGTTAGTTATTTTCTAAATGAAGAAATAATGTATTCTACAGTACAAGTTTGAATTATATAGCTGTTGGGGCTCAGAAACAGATACCCCAAAATATCGCACTTTGACGTGCTGAACTGAAGAAGAAGTCTCAAGGTCTCTCTCACCATCTACCCTCCTCCCCACCAACTCCCACCGCTTGTCTCTTAGTTCTCAGTCCCTCCCTAAGCACAGGAAGAAGTTTTTCTCTGAAGTTCATTTATTTGCCTAATGTCCGGACACACCAAAGAAGGAAACAATCATCTCTGATCCCTTCCCCGAGTTTTCGTTAACTAAACTCATATCATAGGGAGAAAGACAATAGGTTTGTCAACACACCTGGGCAGACTTTTGTCACAAACCATTGTCTGCTCTGCAAGCCCAACAGACTGTGTCCCAGGCCATTGTGTATTCTTCAAGCCCATAATTTCCCTAAAGAACACTTCTAAAATCATCCTCATTTCTCCATTCTCCTTTCCCCTAAGAATAAGATCGCGTAACTGTCTGTAGCCTATTGCAGGTTGGATCATCTTTCTGTGCACAGTATTTCTTCCCTATGCGTGCTAATCAATGTTTATGCCATTTCTCCTGTGAATCTGTTTTTTATGAGTTGATTTGTCTGTGAAACTTCAGAGGGCAAAGCGAAAGATTTCCCTTGGCCTCTACATAGCTTTCAGGCACTATAGAAAAATATAAAGATAAATGAGAGAGAAGAGATAAACCTTCATGTTTATTTTGGAAATCTGAAAGTTTATATTCACTTTGAAGATATATTAATATTTTCTTTTAGAACTCATATTTGGAAGAATGAACCCTCCCTCCCCTATCCACTAAGTAACTGTTTGTTGATCCTGAGAAATGAAGTATTTGAAATTCATTTGTGGAAGTATGTAGTTTATCTAGCATGGCTTCTCCATGCCATGAACCATGGGACAGATTAAGGAAGACAGTTTGCCTGCTGAAAATAACATTCACCAAATCAGAGTTTTTCAAACTTGTAGACTGCAGCAGAATATTTTATCTTTAACACTTCCAATGGGAGATTCCATGAACATAATCATTAAGTATGTATTTAGATAATCACGGAATGTAAATAATAGATGTCCATGTTTTGCCGAGATGAGTCATTAACACCATATAATCAGACTGCCTGTCTCTTATTTCACTTTTATCAGTCAAACTTCTAATTATAATTTGAATCCCTGTTGAAATTTGACTACAATATTTAAATATATGTTTAAGATTTATTAATTTGAAATTAATTAAAATATTTACTTACTATCATTATATTAATGCTTTGGCATTCTGAGTTTTTGAGTTTATGTGTTTGCTTGTATATGTCTGGTGAATATGTATTTGCAATAACTGGCAGCAGTATGTTCACTGATAGGAGCAAAACTAATGTAAATTGACACACTTTTTTTCCTTTTATTGGGAGAAACTAAAGATATTATACTTTTTCACAATCTTTGTGGCTGCTCTGGTACACCTCTGCCACAAATAAAACATTGAATGTTTTGTCAGGTTTAAATGTTACACAGATTCTAGGGGGAGTTACTGTACAGCATCTTCAGAATCATACTACTCATTTGATATGAGAGTCAAATATTGCTATGGGATCAAGACAATGCAAATTTCCTCCAAAGGTGTGAAAATACACTGTCAAGCAAATTGTTCCTCTTTATCACGTATTATTTTTTTCTGTGCAAATAATCGAAGGAGACATTTCTGGGGTGATTTGCACTTATCCTACCTCCCATCTACTTTCTAGTAGATCCTCAAGGAGAATATATGCCACCAGCTGCTTGGCTTTTATGGGTTTCGGGAAAATAAAAAAGATTCTGAATGGATGTTGGGTGTTAAGTAGACTTTTTCAAGTGTGCTTTGTCTTTGTCTAGAGTCAGATTGTTCCAAGACACCTCCTCAAATGAGAACATCTTTGAAGATAGAGCATATCCACGGACCAAAATGTATATAACCTGCTCTGTATCATATTATATTTTATTTTAAAAATATATTAGTTTGAAAAACAATTAGACACAGTAATCCCATTACTGGGTATATACCCAAAAGAATATAAATCATCCTATTATAAAGATACACACATGCATATATTCATTGCAGCACTATTCACAACAGCAGACATGGAATCAACCCATCAATGATAAAGTGGTTAATGAAAATGTGGTACAAATACAGCTATGGAATACTATGCAACCATAAAAAAGATTGAGATCATGTCCTTTGCAGGAACATGGATGGAGCCGGAGGCCATTACTCTTAGCAAACTAATGCAGAAACAGAAAATCAAATACCACATGTTCTCACTTACAAGTGGGAGCTAAATGATGAGGACACATTGGCACATAGAAAGGATCAACATGCACTAGGGCCTATTAGAGCTTGGATGTTAGGAGGAAGGGGAGGAACAGGAAAAATAACTAGTAGGTACTCGGCTTAATAGGTACTAGACTACTAATACCTGGGTGATGGAATAATCTGTATAACAAACTCCCATGACACATATTTACCTATGTAACAAACCTGCACTTGTACCCCTGAACTTAAAATAAAAGTTTTTTTTTTTCTTTAAAGAAAACATCTAGTTAACTTCAGGTTCTATAGATATCTATTTGTATATTGCAATGTGTCTATCACATTTACTTTTCTAATTTCCTTAATTTTCTTTTCCTAATATTTTATAAATCAAGATCATATTTACTTTCATATTAAAATTAGGCCATCTAGAGAGAAATGCTAGTAATTATGGCATGAGGCACTGATTCTCTTCTATTAAAATTGAGAATAAAATTGGAGAAAGATGTCAAAAATAAAATACTTTCGAACTCTGAAAATTAACCAAAGGCAGAAAACAAACTGATATGTAATTCTTGAAAATTGCAGAAGCATTACTTAAGGATGAAGTGAATCTGTGGACTGCTTGCCTGGGACTATTTGCATTTATTCCTACATCTCCTTCTAAGTTAGCAAAAATTCTAGTCATACCAGGGTAGATCTGGAGTAAAAAACTAGTGATTTTGCTGGCAAGGAGTTCTGTGAGGGAGGTGAGAATCAATGTTTGAATAGCTAAAAGTGACCAACTTATTTGGAAATGGACAATAAAAATTTTCAGGTTTGTTAGTTCAACATGGTAATCATACAAGATGAACAGTGAAAAAAGAAATGTAATCAGAATCACCAGAAGTGAGAGCCCATTGGTCTGATGTAAGTTTTCTATACATCTCTGGGTGAAATGAAACTACACACAAATGTGGGAGATAAGAGAGAGGCCTGGTAACAAATAAAATAAACAAAACCACCACCACCACCAACACACACACACACACACACACACACACACACACAGAGAGAGAGAGAAAAGGGAGACTTCAGAACCATTTGCAACTTTAAACGTGTTCTCTAACCCACACAGATGGAACAATGAACCCAGGCAAGAAACCTTAAAAAAAAATTAGCTCTCCAAACATAATTAAATATGTAATTTTCTTAATTATGTGTCAGAAACAAGCATTTCATTTTATTATTTTTTCTTTTTTTAAATTAAATCCATGTTTCCATGAAGAAACAGGCATTTTAGAGCAGTAAATAATTTTACCATTAAACACAGATAACATGATGGATAGCAACCACCTATGCAATGCACACCAATAGCACTTTAAAATTTACCCCCACACTACAACTGAACTTCCTAATTGTTCCTCAAATATAGGCTTCAGTACCAACTTGTTTTCATCTACTCAAGAAGGTATACACAATGAAAATGAAAGAGAATAACTTTTATAGATATTGAGATTTGTTTGCACACTTTCACATTTGATACTTCTATTACTAATGCATTATTTGTGGCACACTGCAAATTGACTCTTGTACACCATGAGAACCACTGTTTTCAAATAACAATAGTTATTTGAAAACCAAATTTAATTAAGTAAAAACCACAGTGTTCTTATAGTGGAAATGGGAAAGCAATGATAATCCCACACCATTATAGCCAAATGCAAAGTTACATCAGAAAAGGAATAAAAAGTTTCCCTTAATGGAAAGGAGAAAAAACAGCACTTAAAGATTTCCTGTTGATTTAGACATTTTTTATCAATGATTAGAGAAAAATATAGTATCTCTTCCAGAAGAGTATGGGAAAAGAGGATTAGATGAAACTCAAATTCACTATTTATGTGTAAACATTTGTTCTTCTTACATATAAAAGCAAAACAAGTAATATAAGAAGTTGAAGAGTCTTCAGAAATAGAGTCAAAGTAATCAGAAGATCAAAGCAAGAGTGAAAAATATGGAAAAAGAAAAATATGACTATTATACTGGAAATTGAGCAAAACAAGGAAATCCATATTAACTAACCAGAATTCCAAGTTGGACCACTATTATATGGCAGCATAAACTTCACTAGCATATATCACCTTCTACCCCCATTGTGGAGTCTTATGAGGTGAGGACTGAGTCTTTTTAACTTGTTTTTTCACAATATCAGATTCAAACAGAAGACCAAAAAGCATACCAAGTGTTACAGTAAAAAACATAAATATTGGAGATAACACTAAATTTCAAGCTGTAGGCTAGAATAGGTCTCTAAGGAAACTCCTTCACTAATGTTCTAAAAACCTACAGAAAGTGAGACTTTTCTTCACTATTCACTTGCGGACCTTTTATTTTCCTTCTTCGTTTTCCTAATACTTACTGAAGTCTAACTATGGCTAGGTCTTTAATAAGGCCTTTTATTTTGTTCTTTTCTTTAATTATCAATATTTTAACGTAGGTACTAATATGTCCAACTATTTAACAAGAAACCTAAAACACAGGGAGTTAAACAAATTTGTCTGGGCCAGGCACGGTGGCTCACGTCTGTAATCTCAGCACTTTCAGAGTCGGAGGCAGGAGGCTCGCTTGAACCGAGGAGTTCAAGACCAGCCTGGGCAACACAGGGAGACCCCCATCTCTACAAATAATAATAAAAAAGAATAACTGGGCATGGTGGCATATGCTTTTGGTCCCAGCTACTTGAGAGACTGAGGAGAGAGAATTTGCTTGATACTGGGTGGTTGAGGTTGTAGTGAGCCCTGATTGTACCACAGTACTCCAGCCTGAGTGACAGAGCAAGACCTGCCTTAAAAACAAAAGAAAAGAAAATTTGTCCAACGTGATACCTTGTTTTGTTCTACAAAAGTAGAATCTTCTTTTAGACGCAAGACCATCTTCTTAAATGACCTAGGTATCTTAAGTAAAAAAAAAAAAAAAAAAAAAAAAAAAAAAAAAAAATCATTCTGAGGAGACTAAACAATATTTTTTGTAACAAAGGAGTGAAAGTAAGAAAAGATAAGAAACTAACCTGCCAATTTTTTTTTTTTTTTTTTTTTTTTTTAGACAGAGTCTGGCTCTGTTGCCCAGGCTGGAGTGCAGTGGTGCCATCTCAGCTCACTGCAAGCTCCGCCTCCCAGGTTCACGCCATTCTCCTGCCTCAGCCTCCCGAGTAGCTGGGACTACAGGTGCCTGCCACCACGCCCGAAGAATTTTTTGTATTTTTAGTAGAGACAGGGTTTCACCATGTTAGCCAGGATGGTCTCGATTTCCTGACCTCGTGATCCACCCATCTTGGCCTCCCAAAGTGCTGGGATTACAGGCATGAGCCACCGCGCCCAGCCTTACCTCCCATTATACTTAAAAAGGCAAAATGAAACTTGAAGGTATATAGTTATATACTCCTAGTTTTCATTTTATTCTGACTTCGTGATTGAGAAGTAAAAGAAAACAGAAATAAGTCCTAATGTTTCAATAAAATAGTTTTGCACTTCCCATAAAGATATAGGAGAGTTCTTTCAAACTTAAAATACTCCCATATTATTTTACCAGAGACAATTTAAAATTGTTATGGAGGGATAATTAAAGATAATTTATCCCCTCTTTTCATTATTCCCTAATTGTAATTGGAATGCAGTGAGGACCAGGATAAAACCTATTTTTAATGATTTAAGATATACTAAAAATATTTTATTGTATACTTTACTAAATAAAACAGAATTTCACTTTATTGATCATTACTTAATATCAACTATAACAAGGCGGACTAAACAACACAAGCCAAAAGACATTTGGATTTTCTACTGACAACGAACTGAAAATGGATTTGCTACTTGGATCTGTGCAGGTGTCTGTTTACTGTGCAGATGTCTGCATGTGTGTTTAATTGATTTTGAAAAAAGTACAGTGCGAGAAGATAAGCAGTAACCTGAGGGTGAAGTCCCACTAGTAAAGTTATAAATAATAAATTTCTTCCCTTATAATTAATTTAAATAAATATCAACCTGCATTCTTAGTAAAGAAATAAGCTCAATAGATGAAAGTGTCTTGTCTCACACACACACACACACACACACACACCCAGAGAGAGAGAGAGAGAGCAAGAGAGAGAAAAATCACCTAACTAGGGATGATCTATCTGGAAGAAAACATTTAAATGATTGGCTAATTATTAGGCCATTTAAAAGTAACTTGATTATTTATTTATGGATATATTGCAATAGCTTAAAACTAACATTGAATTGCAAAACAGAGCGTGGACATGACAAGGTCAGACACAGTTTAATAAAAATAATTCATGACTTGCCTACAGATTTTTATGAGAAAAAAATCTAACCAATAAAGTGACTGTATTTAGTTTTGACAATATTGAGTCTTCCTATCCGTGTGTGTAGAATATCTCTTCATTTATTTATTATTTGATTTTTTACTAGAGTTTCATAATTTTTCTTACATACATCTTGTGTATATTTTGTTAGACTTATGCCTCAATGTTTCATTTCTTTGTTGCTGCTAATGTAAATGGTATTGCAGTTCAGTTTCAAGTTCCAGATTTTCATTGCTGGTATATAAGAGTGTGATTGACTTTTGTATATTAACCTTGTACTCTACAAACCTGCAATAATCACTTAGTAGTTTTCACCATTATCTCTTTTTTTTAAAATAGATCACTCTGTTAATGTTGTATTCAATAAATCTTTGCTCTATCCAAGGTCACCACATTTTTTTAAAATTTTCACATTTGTATTTTTGATTGACAATATTATAATATGATATTTCTATTTCTTATAATACTTATTCTAAAACAAACTTTGATATTAATATAGCTATCCCCTTTTTTCATTTGTTTAGTGTTTTCATGGTATATCTTTTTTATCATTTTTGTTTTTCCCTATATATATATTAAGTTCAGGTTTCTTTAGATAGTTTATAATTAGGTCTTGCCTTAGATCTAATCTGGTATTTTCTTGTTTTAATTGGTGTGGTAGACCATTTATATTTAATATAATTTTGGTGTATTGAGATTTAAATTTGTCATCATCCTAGTTGTTTTCTATTTGTACCATATCTTTATTTCCTTTTCCTATTTTATTGCCTGCTTTGCATTGAGAATGTTTTATTTTCCTTTATTGTCACTATCAAAATGCTATGTCTACCATTTTAAAGTATTCTGATTTTTATTCTAAGATTTCCAAATACATATTTAATCATATTCTACTTTCAAATATAATACTTCCAGTATAATTAAAGAATCTTACATTATACTTCAAATTTTTCCATTCCATCTTTTGAGCTTTTGTTGGTGTATATTTAAAATTTATATATATTATACATCCTCAGTAATTGCTAGTATTTTTTTTCTGTAGAGAGTCAATTCTCTTTTAGTGTAGATGTTTGCAAACTATGGCCTATGGGCCAAATCTGGTTGGTTTCCTGTTTTAGGAAGAAAAATATTTGTTAAAATGCAGCCACAGTCTTTAATTTACATGTTTCTATGGCTAGTTTGTGCTGCAATGATAGAGTTGAGTAGTTTCAACAAAAACTCAGAGTCGGAAATATTTACTATCTGCCCTTTCTATAAAATGTTTGTCTACCCCAACCTCTTTCACAGTAATTTAAAATGATAAAAATATGTATTTTTAATTTATGTTTATTTTAAACAACTTTATAGGTCTTCATTTCTTTTTATAATCCAAGTTTCTATTTTTTTTTTTATCATGTCTCTTCTGTCTGAAGAAATTTAGATATTTCTTGGTGCAAGTGAGCTGGTAGTGAAATCTCTCCGCTACCAAATTACTGCTAAAAAAAGTTTTGATTTTATCTTTACTGTTGAAAGTTATTTTTGCTAGGTATAAACTCTAGGTTAACTGCTTTGCTTTATATTGTTTTGTTTTCATCTTTTGGCCCTTTAAAGATGTAAGCCTACTGTATTCTGGCTTGCATAGCATCTGAGATGAAGTCTGCTATAATTATTATATTTGTTCTTCTATATATAAAATAGCTCTTTTCTCTGGATGCTTTCGTGATTTCTCTTTATCTTTGTCTATCAGCAGTTTAAATATACTGTGTCTAAGTTTTTGTTTCTTTATATAAATGTCTTACTGATTTTGAAAAATTCTCAGTCATTATTTTTTCAAATATTTTTCTACACATCTCATTCTCTCTTACTTAACCTTCTGGGATTCTAATTGCATATATTTTAGACTTTTTGATACTGCTCCACAACGCTGGATGCTCTTTTATTATTTTTTTTTTACTTTTAGACAATAAAAGTATCTATTTGTCTCTTATACCCATAATAATGTGAGACAGATAGAATGTTTTTGCCTTTTTATCTCTTTGTATTTTAATTTTTTATTTTTATTTTGGTATATTCAAATTCATTGTTTTTTTTTAATTGCTTGTTTTTACATTTGCTCCTAGTCTGATGATTATAAAATAATTCAGTTTTGTAAATGTCTTTGTTATTTGCCATTCTCTTAATAGTTAGCTATTTTTACTTGCTTGTTTTGTAAATCTCTTAAAATTTTGTTGAATGCCAGGCATCACAGGCATTATGAGGTATGAGACTAGGAGAGTAGAGGCATAGGTAAATGTTTTCCCCAGAAATAGGCATGCCTCTCCTTCTGCAATGAATCTGCAATGAATTATTGTAAAGGTTGAGTCACTCTCAGCAAGAGTAGAGTTGGGTGATTATTTTCAGTGGTTCATCATCACTAGCTTCAATTTTGTATAGTATTATCTTTTGACTAAGTTGGGGCATGTGTTGCCAAAGAACTTTCTCAATATTCCTATTCTGCCTTCAGCTATCAGCCTTTCATGTACCTAGATAACCATATGGAAAAAATGAACTTTATATTTTACCACATGCAAAATAAACTGCAAATTAATCGTAAACCTAAACCTAAACATAAAAGCTAAACTCCTTAAGCCTTTAGGAAAAATAAGGAGAAAAAAGTATTGCTGTGACTTGGTGATGGACAAAAGTTCTTAAAATATCTTAGAAACCCATAATTATATAAGAGACAAATAAATTCGATATCGCCAAAGTAACAAATTCTGCTATGAGCAGGCATGATTACCAAAATGAATGCGGATGCTATAGACAGGGATAAAATATTTACACAACAGATATCTGATAGAGACTAGTATGTAGAAGTTATTCAGAGGATAGAGAGTAATATACAGGAGATATTTAAAGCCATACCATGATAAGATAAACACTCCAAAAATAGTCGAAGTATTTTAATATACTTCACAAACAACATCTAGCTAAAAGTCTTTGTGCTAATTGTCTCATTATCAAGTTGGTTAAACTGAAAATCGTTTCCTAGAATCTTTTGTTTTGTTTTGTATGTTTCTGGGCTACATTTGGTTAAAAGAGAAACTAGCAATAAATTTAGGAGTGGGCAAGAAATCAGAGATTTTTATGTATAAGCAGTATTTGTGTTCAACTACAGTGATATCAGATATAAAAGTGCTTCATGTCTACATTGTTTTTAATCTAGCTCCTCTTCCTAATGGCTGGCTTTGCTAACCATCAGCAGCCCCAGAGACCATGCATACAAGCCATGTAGTCAACCATGGGGTTTTACCTGCAGTAAAAGCAGGGTGGAGAAAGATTGTAGCATTGGGCAAAACCTGGCAGGACCAAACTTCACTTCAGAAAACTCAGTTTTTCTGTGATTATACATTTTTAATCTATGAAATAAAGGTAATATAACTATCTTAAAATGTATTTTGAGATTAAAGTACTAATCATTTGAAAAATCAAGTTATATACTACATCACATTAAGTTTATGTAATCAGAATATTTTTTACTATTACTAGCTTCCTACCAACATGATACACCCATAATAAAGTAAGTTACTTTGTCTGAATTGGGACTTTTTAATTCAAATCATCCAAATTGTTTTGTTTATGTTAGGTTTTATTCATTTATTGAAGGTTATTCTCTGATATGAGACATTTCATTTGACATTCCTGACATGGTCTATACTGTACCAAGCCCCAAAAGGGTAAAAATAGAAAGCAACACTATAAAGGCAAAGTTATTTTGTGGTGAGGGGGAGACGGAGAAATTAAAGCCCCCAAATTGGTAATGAGAATAATTGTAATATGATAATGTCTAATATGATATAATAAAATAATATAATGTTAAGTCCATGTTGTGGATTAAATTATGTCCTTCAAAAAGATATGTTGAAGCCCTAGCCCCTGGCACCTATATATGCACTATTTTTTTGGAAATAGGGTCATCGTGGATATAATCTAGGTAAAATGAAGTCATAATGGATTAGGGTGGGTTCTAATGTAGTGACTAGGCTTTTCATCAGAGAGACTCTAGGGATATTTACATTCAGAGACACAGATGCACAGGGAAGAAGGCCATCTAAAGGCAGAAACAGAAATTATAGTGATGTTGCCATAAACCAAGGAACTTGGTGCCAAATTGCCAACAACAGCCAGAAACTAGTTAAGAGGCAAGAAAGGATTCCTCCCTACAGATTTCAGTGAAAGTATGGCCCTGCTGACACCTTCATTTCAGAACTCTAGTTTCCAGAAGTGTTGGATAATAAATTTCCATTGTTTTAAGTCACCAGGTTTCTGGTAATGTTTTACCACAATGCTAGGATAGTAATATAGCCAGTTTTTACAAAGTATTCTCGTTAAAACACTAGATCTGCAGAATTTAAATAGATTACTTCAGGGGAAAAAAGGTTTACAGTCAAATAAATGTGCAATAACCTAGGTTTTATTTATTAAATTGGCTGGGTTCAATTGTTGCATTAAAATGCCATGTGTGCATTGTTAAATTTATATGGCATTTTCAAAGCCATTTGTAAAAAAAAAAAATTTTTAATGTAGTATTCGTAGAATTGGCTATCTTAAATGATAAACTTTTGAAAACACTGCTAGAGCCAACTTAAATTCTAAAAGCAAAATGTATATCCAAATAATATTTACACAGAATTAAGCAAGTCTTATCCCAGAATTATAAAATTCTGGTAGAATATTAGACAATATATTACTGTTATAAAATAGAAGCATAAATATGACAAGTGCCAATGTTGTAATCATATGTATGGTGAAGATATTCAACAGAAAATAAACAGGTTGTTACCTATAAATTCTGTAGAAATAAGAGAATGTTAATAGTAAAGCTCAAGAACCATCTTACTATCCTCAAGAATATGAAACTTGCTATCAATGAATTTTTATTACCAAATATTGATCTGAAAATTCCAGTCAATGCAATCACCTAAAACATAGTAAGAGTAATAATTATTCAAAATGAGGATATAGAATTATCATGTTAAAAGAAAAACGTTAGACAAGTTAAATTTAACAAAGTTTTTAATTGAAGAAAGAATGATTTGCTAAAGGACAATCCTCCTCCTTCTAAGCAAAACAGATTCACAGTGACTCTGGGACTTTCACATGGTTGGAGATTTGGCTACTTGTTACAAGAGTCCATTCACATTTCCAGTTAGATTACAGTTCACTGTGTATGGAGAAACCTTTAGGCTGAACTTAAAATATACAAGGAAGCAGCTTTAGGCTAAACTTAATTTAATAATTCCTCCCTTTTGGTTATTCTCTCAAAATTAAGAAGTTGATCAAAACTTTAGGCATTGATGTCATTCTTTCACCGTTGTAAATGAACTAACTTCTTCTCAATTCCACTGGAAAATAGCAAAACAGTGGGTTTTGTAAGGTGAAAACAAGCAAAGAGAACAACGGTAAAAAAAAAAATAATAATAATAACTGGTTTCTTCAGGTCACTTTTCTATAAAGGTTAAAGCAGAGAGGACTTCCTTATTATTCTGTGATCTCCTGTTTTCAGAAGACAAAAAGAGGTTTGTTTTGAGATCTCTTTTCTTCCTTAGAGTTTCCAATTTCTTATATGACATTTAGCAGGAATGACTCCATTTTCTTTGGTCTGGTCTGTTAGGGCCTAGTGCTCAAGCTCAGTCTAAAATAATGGCCTCTTATAGTTTTGTTTAATAATCATTATATGCAGAAAACATGATCTCCCCAAAATACCTTAGAGAACCAGTTGAAAAATAATAAAATCTAATGAAGTCGTTATGATATTTGGTCAATTTTAATGATATATTTAGTTTTTTAATAATGGAAAAAGATACAAACTATATATAGTATGTAAGTAAATATATAACATAGTATATAGTGAATATACAAAATACAAGTTTTGTATTAAATTATCTTAGAAAAAACTAGAAAAGAAATCTAAAGTTTCATATTAATCTTTTTGTTAAGCAGAGGTATAATAAGAGGTGATTTCCTTAGGGCATTTTTTCAAATTATTTCTGTGGAATATGGACTAATTATACACAAAAACACATATATAATTATTTATATGATTTATGAGAAATGAAGTTCCCATAATATGAGTTATGTTATTTTTCATTTAAATGACACATATAAATGAAATTTCATTTAGTAAACATGAAGAATAGTTGTCTCATTTCAGCTATAAATTTCTCCTACCATTTTCCCTTTTCTTTGTCCTCTTGTTTCTCCTCCCATTCCTCTCCCAAGCCCCTCAATCCTAGTCTTCTCCTTTTTGTTCTTTTTAAGTAACATCAACATGGAAAAAACTTCGTATTTGAATACCAAGTTTTTTTGAGTAATCATGTCAATTATTTAGACTGGCATTCAAATGTGGAGTTTTAGATTTTGTGCATTTTTTTCTACATTGCATGAATTATAGAGGAAAGTTTTCTGAATGGTAATACTTGTGTTATTCAAAGGGCAAGATATAACTTTGCATAATCCCTGGCGGAGGTCCATTTTCCATTTTCATCTGCTTTTTCTCTTCCCTTTTCAGCTACTTTTAAGGTTAGGATGATAAGACTAAAACATTTGGGCAAGTACAGACTTAAGAGATATTACTGAAGAAGCATTTGCTTTGGTTTAATTTTGTGTTAATGTACCTAAACCCCTAATCTGATTTCCTATGGGTATCTTAGGGAAAGTGACCCTCTCTTGTCTTCCTGGTTCATGCATAAAATTTCTTGGGGTTTCTTTAGACACCAGTTGCTACTCCCCTGGCTATGTCACTCTAGTAGGAAAATAGTCAGACAAAGATATTTTTGTGGCAATATCCATGTTGTAGTGATGTACTCAAGGCATACAGTAAAGTAGATAGATATATGAGATACTGCCGAGACCAGCTCAGTTGGGGAGACCCTAACCCAACGGCGCTGGAGGAATTAAAGACACACACACAGAAATACAGAGGTGTGAAGTGGGAAATCAGGGGTCTCTACAGCCTTCAGAGCTGACAGCCCTGAACAGAGACTTACCCATGTATTTGTTAACAGCAAACCAGTCATTAGCATTGTTTCTATAGTTATTAAATTAACTAAAAATATCCCTTATGGGAAATGAAGGGATGGGCCGAATTAAAGGAAGAGGTTGTGCTAGTTAACTGCAGCAGGAGCATGTCCTTAAGGCACAGATTGCTCATACTATTGTTTGTGGCTTAAGAATGCCTTTAAGCAGTTTTCCTCCCTGGGCAGGCCAGGTGTTCCTGGCCCTCATTCCAGTAAACCCACAACCTTCCAGCGTGGGCATTAGGGCCATTATGAACATGTTACAGTGCTGCAGCGATTTTGTTTATGGCCAGGTTTGGGGCCAGTTTATGGCCAGATTTTGGGGGGGCCTGCTCCCAACATGTCCCCCTTCTTTGATTTGCAAATCAATAAAGGCAAAGGTAGTTTTGTCACGGTGATCTACTTCTTGCAGGAGTCAGGATCCACATCTGCAGACTATACAAAGACAAACAACACAGATTAAAAGCACAATCATCATTGAAATCACAGAGCTTCCAAGTGTTTTTATCCATTTTAATGGATTACTAGCTGCTAATCTGTCTGCAGCTCCTTTAAGCACTCCAGTTCCTGGCATTAAGGTCAGGTGTGCCTGGGATGCTTTAAATATTTGTCCTTTTAATTTTGTTATATCCAAAAACAAGTTTGTAGAGTATCCTTTTAGATACTTTTTTATTCTTTCCCAAATTTTGATCTTATTAAGAGCATGTAATAGTTTCCACAATTGTTTCTTCTTCTTTTAAGTATCAGATAATGGCAGTGCCACTTTTAACTACTCCAAACATACGATGACAATTTCCATTTCAAAAGTGGGTTTTTTTCTTCTATCGCACTGTCAGGCTACAAATTTTCTGCATTTTTATGCTCAGTTTCCCTGTTAAAACTTAATGCTTTTAACAGCACCCAAATCGCCTCTTGAATGCTTTGCTGATTAGCAATTTCTTCTGCCAGATACCCTAAATCATCTTCCTTAAGTTCAAAGTTTCACAAATGTCTAGGGCAGGTGCCAAATGCCACCAGTCTCTTTGTTAAAACACAGCAAGTGTCATGTTTACTCCATTTCCCAACAAATTCCTCATCTCCACCTAAGGCCACCTCAGCCAGCGTTTCATTGTCCATATCACTATCAGCATTTTGGTCAAAGCCATTCAACGAGTCTCTAGGAAGTTCCAAACTTTCCTACATTTTCCTGTCTTCTTCTGAGCCCTCCAAACTGTTCCAACCTCTTCGTGTTACCCAGTTCCAAAGTTGCTTCCACATATTTAGGTATCTTTACAGCAGTGCCCCAATCCTCTGGTACCAATGAACTGTATTAGTCTGTTCTCATGCTGCTGATAAAGACATACCTCAGACTGGGTAATTTATGAAGAAAAGGGGTTTAATGGACTCACAGTTCCACATGACTGGGGAGGCCTCACAATCATGGCAGAAGGCAAAGAAGAAGCAAAGTAACATCTTACATGGCAGCAGAGAAGAGAGAATAAGAGCAAAACTAAAGGAGAAACTCCTTGTAAAACCATCAGATCTCGAGACTTATTCACTACCAGGAGAACAGTATGGAGCAAACTGCTGCCATGATTCAATTATCTCCTAGAAGGTCCCTCCCAAAACGTGGGAATTATGGGAGCTACAATTCAAGATGAGATCTGGTTGGGGACACAGCCAAGCCATATCAATAATATCAATAATCTATAAATATAATGTGATTCCCACATAATACAGCTCCATTTTTGTCTGGAATTAATGAAGCAGGATATTTTCTTGACCACTTCATGGGACTTGTGACAGGGTTGCCTCATTTACTCAGCCCGCCCCTGTCTATCCCTTGTGGGAGGAGGCGTGTGAGTGAATGAGTGCACAAACAGGAGCAAGCGAGTGCAGGATCCAGCGGGTTGCTTTTGTGTGCTGGCAGGAACAAACTCCACGCGGGCCCTGCAGCAGTATCCAGGTGGGGATGCTTGCAACTCCTGAAGCCCCAGAGGGCATGTTACAGTGCTCTTTTAGCTCTGCCATCCGTGGACAGCTTACGTGTTAACAGCTCAGTGACCCTTTTGCCATTTCATGTGAGGCAGCTGCTCTCTGTCAGTGAGGGCAAAGAGCCAATGTAATAGCCTTTTATATCCACACCCATGGCTCCTGAGCTCTTGTCTGGCATCCAGGAAGAAGGAGGTCACATGAACAAATTGAAGGATGGTAAATGCGGGGGATTTTATTGCTAATGAAAGTGGCTCTCAGTGGGAAGTGGAGCTGTAAATCGGAGGGGGTAGGAAGGTTACCTTCCCCTGAAGTCTGGTCATCTCCAGCCAGATTCTTCTCCGAAGTTACGCTGTTAAGCTGTCCTTCTGAAGTCAAGCTGCTTCTCTCCCACGTCCAGCCATAGTCCCATGTACTAGCTGAGTCTGGGGTTTTAATAGGCACAGGATGGCGCAGGGCGGGGCCAGGGGTGGTTGAGGAAAAAGCAACATTCAAGTGGGGAAACAGGTATATAAGCTCTCACTTTGGGCTGTGGTTTCAGGTTTTTTGGCTTGAGAGTGGCGGTTTGTCAGTGACCCACACTTTTCTGGCTAGAATTTCTCTGCCCCAGTCCCTGTCGATAAGAGAACAAGCAAATTAATTTGGAATAAAAACACAAGCAAGACTATTCAGGGAAAGACTGAAAAAGGGCAAATTTTCAGTAATAAAAATACATAAATTTTTAAAATTAAAACCAACTTTTGCAGCTTGAATAGATGAAAAATTAAAATAAAATATACAAAAACTGGAAAAAACACACTTGGGAATTTAGTTAATGATAAAAACATTTCAGAGCATTGGGAAAATATAAATTTTTAAGCAAATATTATCAGGATAGTGGAATAGCCATATGCAAAGAGGTAATTTTTGTTCTGTTTTAGTTAGTACTATTCCTTAGTCTTGGAATATTTTTTCCTCTTTCCCTTATTTGACCTTTCTTCTTTGTCCATCAACCCACCACTTGGCTGTCCTGCAAGATCCCAATTTTGCCACATTACTTTCCTAAGTACATTACTCCTCTCAGTGGATGATATCTCTACATGACAAAGTATTTTTCAGAAATTGTCTTTTTCAGAAATTTTATATTTTCTTATTCTAAAGAGATATGGTGTACTAACAAATAAGCTTGGGCTAGAATGAAATGCCTCAGTTTATGCATCAGTGTTATGCTCCTTAACTCTGCATTATATGTTGTTAAAAAGACATGATTGTCTTTGAGTTACATACTTTAAAAATAGTAAAAATGGAAACAAGAATAACACAAGTTGTAAAATTATTAATACAATTGCACAATTTTTAACATTTTAGATATTTTTTCCTACTGCTTAAAGCTGTAGGAAGCAGGAACCACATCACTTTTCAACAGATCTTACCCATCTTTTGGATTAAAAGAAGCTTTCACTCTGTATGCTAGCATTCAATAATGCTAGTTTTCTTCCATTCTGCATCTTTGACTCAATTTGCTCAGTGGGCAGTTATCTGTATGGTTTCTAGACACACAGGAGGCATCATTATGTTCCATTGAGTGAGAACTTAGCTAGGGGCAAGAAAGTACTCTAACCTAGTGTTACCAAAGTTCAAAGGGGATTTTAAATTTCTCCTCCTGAACTCAATACAAAAAGCTTAATAGGTGATACAAATGCTTGCGATACATAAGCCCAGAGGGTCTTGTTCAGTGTAGTTATATGAACAGACCTTATAAATTCTAATGCTATGTAGGCACTGAGTATTTTACTTTATTCTAACTTTCTTTGTGTCTTTTTGTTCAAAAATATTTTTAAAATACGCAAACACATGCAGACATTTTAAAGAGACTTGGTTATGCCGCAGAAATGAAGATATACTGACACTCGAATACAATGTGGTTTGAAAAATAACAGTTACATACAAGCTTAGAAAGTACTCTCTTTGAGCTTTGTATCACCATTATTGAAACTAGGGAGAATTTAAAATTATAATTTAAACTAACAATTATAAAATGTAAATTAATTTCAAATACAGTAGCCCCTTGTCTTAGTCTGTTTGTGTTCTATAAAAGGATACCTGAGGCTGGGTAATTTATATATTAAAAAATAGGTTATTTGGTTTATGCTTCTGTTGGCTGTTTAAGAATCCGTGTAACCAGAATCTGCTTCTTGTGAGGACTTTATTTAGGCTGCTCACACTCATAGCAGCAGGCAAAAGGGAGCTGGCATGTGCAGAGATCACATGGCAAGAGAGGAAGCAAGAGACAGAGAGGAGGTGCCAGGCCCTTTTTAACAGCAGGCCAGCTCTAGAGAGAACTAATGGAGTGATAATTCACTCACTGCCCCACTCTGGGGAAAGGCATTAATCTCTACATGAGGGATCTGCCCTAATAACTCAAATATCTCCCATAGGTATCAACCTCTAAGATTGGGGATCAAATTTCAACATGAGATTTAGAGAGGTCAAACAAAAAACAAGCTAGAGCATCCTCCCTTATCTGTAGGGATTACACTCTAAGACCCCTACTGGATGCCTGAAACTGCTGATAGTGCCAAACTGAAGGACATAATAATATTTCATCCCCAAATATACTTCTTTGACATATTTTGAGATCGCTGTTTAGAGAGCCAGCAAACAGAAGTATCCCTGAAAAGTTGACTCGTGTAAGGGAGATTTGCATCTGTGGAGACTTTGCACCGATGCAGCCAGGCTTTCTCTGAGGCCCTTTTTTTGTGTGGATCTAGGAAAGATTAACTGAGAGTCTGACACCTTTAAAAGTCTGAAAGAAACATTTACCATCTCTTTTTTTTCTAAAGGCTGCTACTTGTGAGGTTTTATCTGCATCAGAAGATGACCTTTGCTAACCAGAGTTTCTCTTCTCTTCTTCCCATAACCTGTTTTGCCAAGATCCAAGACTTCCACTCTTTTTGTAACCTCAGAACGATATTTAAGCCACTGTAGCCCATTGATGGCAATGGAATAATCACTCTGTAGTTATCTCCATTGATGTTAATATTTTTTTTACCTTCATTCCTATTAGTCTGCCTCTTGTGAGTTGAGTTTTCAGTGAATCTTCAGAGGACAAAGAGGAAGTTTTCCCTTGCCCCATAAAAAACCCTATATATACTGTGTGTTTTTTTCTATCAGATAATCAAAACAGCTACTAAATGATGGATGGGGAGGTAGCATATATAGTGTGGATATACTGGACAAAGGATAATTCATGTTCAGGCAAGATAGAGAGGAACAGCATGAGATTTTATCACGTTGCCCAGAACAGCGCACAAATTAAAACTTACAAACTGTTTATTTCTGTGATTTTCCATGTAATATTGTTGAATCCTTGTTGACAGTAGGTAACTGAAACCATAGAAAATGAACCTGTGGATAAGGGAGACTACTGTAGCAATGTATGATTCTGATAAATTTATCTTTTAAAATAGAATGTTACATTAAATAACTATGTTGCAATCAATTTGTATATGATGTAATATCAACATTCAAATGATAATTTTCATCTCAACTTAAACTTTGTTTCATTTTAAGAAATTATAGGTCATACTGCAAGGTTTATGCATTATTTCTCTTGTTTTACTATATCATAAGTAAAAGAACTTAAATGTAGAAAGTTTGAGATATGCAAAAATGATAACCTGCAACATAGAAGTTGCAGACTAATTGTAGTCATATGTTTTAAAATGTGAAAACATATTGTTATCTGCTTTTAAATGGGTAATATGAGTGAAAGTCCTCTGTGTTAATAACTCAAATGCTTAGAATTTAATTAAACATTTTTCTTAGTCATTCATATATTTTATCTTTAAAAATTAACAAAAATTGTCCAGGCATGGTGGCTCACGCCTATAATCCTAGAACTTTGAGGGGCCGAGGCAGTTAGATCATTTGAGGTCAGGAGTTCGAGACCAGCCTGGCCAACATGGTGAAATCCTGCCTCTACTAAAACTACAAAAAATTAGCCGGGTGTGGTGGCAGGTGCTTGTAATCCCAGCTACTCAGGAGGCTGAGTCAGGAGAATCACTTGAACCCAGGAGGCAGAGACTGCAATGAGCCGAGATCATGCCGTTGCACTCCGCCTGGGCAACAGGAGCAAGACTCCTTCTCAAAAAAATAATAAAATAAATAAATAAAAAAATTTTGTTGTCAGAATATATTTAATTAAGAAGATAAAATTTAATTTAAATTATTTAAGTTACCTAACCACACAATTCATTTTTTATGGGCAGAAGCCCAATAATCCTCCCTCAGTAACCAAATTCATTCTATAATTGAAAATAATTATTTTCATACCCAAAAAGTGAATATCAGCCCAAGCTGTGACCAAAATGGACTTCATTAACATTCTCTTCAGCTTGACTAAATCTTGGACAGGTTTCTTCCTGGCTATAGGTCCTTGACCTCCCTATTTTTAGAGACTTTATTGTCAAAAACTTGCAATTAACGAATTCTTTCTCTGCACCTTTGAGGTACAAATCTTTGCCTGGCCTCTCCCCAGTTTTACAACAAAGTAATGTCTTTCTCGTGAGTCTGGGAGCCATCCCTTTGAAATATAATTACAGTAAAATGAACAACAAAAAAAAATCACTCCTATCTCTCAGTCTCTGTGTGGGTGGGCAGAAGCCTACTTAATTAGCAAACACAGATTAAAAGTACCAATTATCAAACACAGATGGCCTAATGAAATTGACCAGCCTTCCGATAAGGTCTTCCTATACTCTTCGGTTAGCTCACCCAGTACTTAATAACTTTCCTGCCTTTTGTTTCAGCACAGCTGAGTTCAATCTCTCTTTCCTAGTGCAATAGCCTTGACCCTTACTGCTAGTCTTTTATGAAGTCTTCCTTGCTGTTTAATTTGCCTAGTGTAATTTTTCTTTAACATCTGGCAAATTACTTATTAAGCATTATAGTTTAATGACTAACAGCATATGTTCTCAAGGTAGACTGCTTGTTCACAATTTCAGCTACATGATTTCTAGATGTGTGTGTGTGTGAGAGACCTTCAAGAAACTGTTTAAGCATCCTCTGCCCATTTCCTTATCTATAAAACGAGAATGTTGTTATAATCTCTCTCATGCGGTAACTTACTTAAGATAGCTTGTGTTAACACGTGTACATTGGTACATATCTAATATAATTTCCATAACGGCAATGTGATCTTTACTGATCTTTCTAGACTATGACTGGCAACTTAAGTTTAATGGTGAGTGATACATGTAGGAAAAGTCAGGTGTGAGTGTCTACTGGTGTCCTGTAACCATCCCAATTAAATTCTTTCAATTAAGTTTCATCACTTCTAAAACACTGTTTTCATCATAACATATACCTGGCATTGGAATTGCTGTGTATGAGGGACTTCATCGCTGGTTTTGATTTATCTGAAAGCCCAGATTCTGACTAAAATGTTCACATAGGTCTTCTTTAGTTCAAGTACCTTTCATGCACGTCCGTGTGAAGAGACCACCAAACAGGCTTTGTGTGAGCAACATGGCTGTTTATTTCACCTGGGTGCAGGTGGGCTGAGTCCGAAAAGAGAGTTAGTGAAGGGAGATAAGGGTGGGGCTGTTTTATAGGATTTGGGTAGGTAAAGGAAAATTACAGTCAAAGGGGGTTTGTTCTCTGGCGGGCAGGAGTGGGGGTCACAAGGTGCTCAGTGGGGGTGATTTCTGAGCCAGGATGAGCTAGGAAAAGGACTTTCACAAGGTAATGTCATCACTTAAGGCAAGGACAGGCCATTTACACTTCTTTTGTGGTGGAATGTCATCAGTTAAGGTGGGGCAGGGCATATTCACTTCTTTTGTGATTCTTCCGTTACTTCAGGCCATCTGGGCGTATACGTGCAAGTCACAGGGGATGCGATGGCTTGGCTTGGGCTCAGAGGCCTGACATTCCTGCCTTCTTACATTAATAAGAAAAATAAAACAAAATAGTGTTGAAGTGTTGGGGTGGCGAAAATTTTTGGGGGGTGGTATGGAGAGAGAATGGGCGATGTTTCTCAGGGCTGCTTCAAGCGGGATTAGGGGTGGCGTGGGAACCTAGAGTGGGAGAGATTAAGCTGAAGGGAGGTCTTGTGGTAAGGGGTGATATTGTGGGGATGTTAGAAGAAACATTTGTCGTATAGAATGATTGGTGATGGCCTGGATACGGTTTTGGATGAATTGAGAAACCAAATGGAATAACAGAAGGAGAAAAACAGGTATAAAAGGTCTAAGAATTGGGACAACTCAGGATATCTGATCAGAGAGTGCCTAAGGAGATTCAGCACAGTCCTGCCAGCAAAGATTATTTATTTACTTCAAGAGTTAAGAGTGGCAGTTTGGGGATAGCACCAGGAGATATCAGCTGTGATGGCTTGGAAAAACAGTGTAAACCGGCAGTGTAAACAAGAGCAGGGCATGTATGAGTAGTTGAGAACGGTCAATAGGAGTATGACTAGACAGAAGATAGTAGGGATGACAAGTTTTTTGGTGGCACAGTCTAAGTTGGTCTGGTGTCTGGAATGAGACTGGGGCCTAATAAAAAGGAGCGTCTATACAGGAGCTTAAATGGGCTGTACCCTGTAGCAGTCCGAGGACAGGCCTGAATTCTGAGAAGGGAAAGTGGTAAAAGTTTTGTCCAGTCCTTTTTAAGTTGGTGGCTGAGCTTGGTGAGGTGTGTTTTTATTTTTTATTTATTTTTTAATTTTTTTTCAGAAGTGTAAATTTTTTTATTTTATTTTATTTATTATTATTATACTTTAAGTTTTAGGGTACATGTGCACAATGTGCAGGTTAGTTACATATGTATACATGTGCCATGCTGGTGTGCTGCACCCACTAACTCGTCATCTAGCATTAGGTATATCTCCCAATGCTATCCCTCCCTCCTGCCCCCACCCCACAACAGTCCCCAGAGTGTGATGTTCCCCTTCCTGTGTCCACGTGTTTTCATTGTTCAATTCCCACCTATGAGTGAGAATATGCAGTGTTTGGTTTTTTGTTCTTGCAATAGTTTACTGAGAATGATGATTTCCAATTTCATCCATGTCCCTACAAATGACATGAACTCATCATTTTTTATGGCTGCATAGTATTCCATGGTGTATATGTGACACATTTGCTTAATCCAGTCTATCATTGTTGGATATTTGGGTTGGTTCCAAGTCTTTGCTATTGTGAATAGTGCCGCAATAAACATACGTGTGCATGTGTCTTTATAGCAGCATGATTTCTACTCCTTTGGGTATATACTCAGTAATGGGATGGCTGGGTCAAATGGTATTTCTAGTTCTAGATCCCTGAGGAATCGCCACACTGACTTCCACAATGGTTGAATTAGTTTACAGTCCCACCAACAGTGTAAAAGTGTTCCTATTTCTCCACATCCTCTCCAGCACCTGTTGTTTCCTGACTTTTTAATGATCGCCATTTTAACTGGTGTGAGATGGTATCTCATTGTGGTTTTGATTTGCATTTCTCTGATGGCCAGTGATGGTGAGCATTTTTTCATGTGTTTTTTGGCTGCATAAATGTCTTCTTCTGAGAAGTGTCTGTTCATGTCCTTCACCCACTTTTTGATGGGGTTGTTTGTTTTTTTCTTGTAAATTTGTTTGAGTTAATTGTAGATTGTGGATATTAGCCCTTTGTCAGATGAGTAGGCTGCGAAAATTTTCTCCCATTTCGTAGGTTGCCTGTTCACTCTGATGGTAGTTTCTTTTGCTGTGCAGAAGCTCTTTAGTTTAATTAGATCCAATTTGTCAATTTTGGCTTTTATTGCCATTGCTTTTGGTGTTTTAGACATGAAGTCCTTGCCCATGCCTATGTCCTGAATGGTAATGCCTAGGTTTTCTTCTAGGGTTTTTATGGTTTTAGGTCTGACGTTTAAGTCTTTAATCCATCTTGAATTGATTTTTATATAAGGTGTAAGGAAGGGATCCAGTTTCAGCTTTCTACATATGGCTAGCCAGTTTTCCCAGCACCATTTATTAAATAGGGAATCCTTTCCCCATTTCTTGTTTTTGTCAGGTTTGTCAAAGATCAGATAGTTGTAGATAGGCGGCGTTATTTCTGAGGGCTCTGTTCTGTTCCATTGATCTATATCTCTGTTTTGGTACCAGTACCATGTTGTTTTGGTTATGGTAGCTTTGTAGTATAGTTTGAAGTCAGGTAGTGTGATGCCTCCAGCTTTGTTCTTTTGGCTTAGGATTGACTTGGCAATGCGGGCTCTTTTTTGGTTCCATGTGAACTTTAAAGTAGTTTTTTCCAATTCTGTGAAGAAACTCATTGGTAGCTTGATGGGGATGGCATTGAATCTGTAAATTACCTTGGGCAGTATGGCCATTTTCACGATATTGATTCTTCCTACCCATGAGCATGGAATGTTCTTCCATTTGTTTGTATCCTCTTTTATTTCCTTGAGCAGTGGTTTGTAGTTCTCCTCGAAGAGGTCCTTCACATCCCTTGTAAGTTGGATTCCTAGGTATTTTATTCTCTTTGAAGCAATTGTGAATGGGAGTTCACTCATGATTTAGCTCTCTGTTTGTCTGTTGTTGGTGTATAAGAATGCTTGTGATTTTTGTACATTGATTTTGTATCCTGAGACTTTGCTGAAGTTGCTTATCAGCTTAAGGAGATTTTGGGCTGAGACAATGGGGTTTTCTAGATATACAATCATGTCATCTGCAAACAGGGACAATTTGACTTACTCTTTTCCTAATTGAATATCCTTTATTTCCTTCTCCTGCCTATTGCCCTGGCCAGAACTTCCAACACTATGTTGAATAGGAGTGGTGAGAGAAGACATCCCTGTCTTGTGCGGGTTTTCAAAGGGAATGCTTCCAGTTTTTGCCCATTCAGTATGATATTGGCTGTGGGTTTGTCATAGATAGCTCTTATTATTTTGAGATACGTCCCATCAATACCTAATTTATTGAGAGTTTTTAGCATGAAGGGTTGTTGAATTTTGTCAAAGGCCTTTTCTGCATCTATTGAGATAATCATGTGGTTTTTGTCTTTGGTTCTGTTTATATGCTGGATTACATTTATTGATTTGTGTATATCGAACCAGCCTTGCATCCCAGGGATGAAGCCCACTCGATCGTGGTGGATAAGCTTTTTGATGTGCTGCTAGATTCGGTTTGCCAGTATTTTATTGAGGATTTTTGCATCAATGTTCATCAAGGATGTTGGTCTACAATTGTCTTTTTTGGTTGTGTCTCTGCCCGGCTTTGGTATCAGGATGATGCTGGCCTCATAAAATGAGTTAGGGAGGATTCCCTCTTTTTCTATTGATTGGAATAGTTTCAGAAGGAATGGTACCAGTTCCTCCTTGTACCTCTGGTAGAATTTGGCTGTGAATCCATCTGGTCCTGGACTCTTTTTGGTTGGCAAGCTATTGATTATTGCCACAATTTCACCTCCTGTTATTGGTCTATTCAGAGCTTCAACTTCTTCCTGGTTTAGTCTTGGGAGAGTGTATGTGTCAAGGAATTTATCCATTTCTTCTAGATTTTCTAGTTCATTTGCGTAGAGGTGTTTGTAGTATTCTCTGATGGTAGTTTGTATTTCTGTGGGATCGGTGGTGATATCCCCTTTATTATTTTTTATTGCGTCTATTTGATTCTTCTCTCTTTTCTTCTTTATTAGTCTTGCTAGTGGTCTATCCATTTTGTTGATCCTTTCAAAAAACCAGCTCCTGGATTCATTAATTTTTTGAAGGGTTTTTTGTGTCTCTATTTCCTTTAGTTCTGCTCTGATTTTAGTTATTTCTTGCCTTCTGCTAGCTTTTGAATGTGTTTGCTTTTCTAGTTCTTTTAATTGTGATGTTAGGATGTCAATTTTGGATCTTTCCTGCTTTCTCTTGTGGGCATTTAGTGCTATAAATTTCCCTCTACACACTGCTTTGAATGTGTCCCAGAGATTCTGGTATGTTGTGTCTTTGTTCTCGTTGGTTTCAAAGAACATCTTTATTTCTGCCTTCATTTCATTATGTACCCAGTAGTCATTCAGGAGCAGGTTGCTCAGTTTCCATGTAGTTGAGCGGTTTTGAGTGAGATTCTTAATCCTAAGTTCTAGTTTGATTGCACTGTGGTCTGAGAGATAGTTTGTTATAATTTCTGTTCTTTTACATTTGCTGAGGAGAGCTTTACTTCCAAGTATGTGGTCAATTTTGGAATAGGTGTGGTGTGGTGCTGAAAAAAATGTATATTCTGTTGATTTGGGTGGAGACTTCTGTAGATATCTATTAGGTCCACTTGGTGCAGAGCTGAGTTCAATTCCTGGGTATCCTTGTTGACTTTCTGCCTCGTTGATCTGTCTAATGTTGACAGTGGGGTGTTAAAGTCTCCCATTATTAATGTGTGGGAGTCTAAGTCTCTTTGTAGGTCACTCAGGACTTGCTTTATGAATCTGGGCGCTCCTGTATTGGGTGCATATATATTTAGGATAGTTAGCTCTACTTGTTGAATTGATCCCTTTACCATTATGTAATGGCCTTGTCTCTTTTGATCTTTGTTGGTTTAAAGTCTGTCTTATCAGAGACTAGGATTGCAACCCCTGCCTTTTTTTGTTTTCCATTTGCTTGGTAAATCTTCCTCCATCCTTTTATTTTGAGCCTATATGTGTCTCTGCACGTGAGATGGGTTTCCTGAATACAGCACACTGATGTTTCTTGACTCTTTATCCAATTTGCCAGTCTATGTCTTTTAATTGGAGCATTTAGTCCATTTACATTTAAAGTTAATATTGTTATGTGTGAATTTGATCCTGTCATTCTGATGTTAGCTGGTTATTTTGCTCGTTAGTTGATGCAGTTTCTTCCTAGTCTCGATGGTCTTTACATTTTGGCATGATTTTGCAGCGGCTGGTACCGGTTGTTCCTTTCCATGTTTAGCGCTTCCTTCAGGAGCTCTTTTAGGGCAGGCCTGGTGGTGACAAAATCTCTCAGCATTTGCTTGTCTGTAAAGTATTTTATTTCTCCTTCACTTATGAAACTTAGTTGGGCTGGATATGAAATTCTGGGTTGAAAATTCTTTCCTTTAAGAATGTTGAATATTGGCCCCCACTCTCTTCTGGCTTGTAGAGTTTCTGCTGAGAGATCCGCTGTTAGTCTGATGGGCTTCCCTTTGAGGGTAACCTGACCTTTCTCTCTGGCTGCCCTTAACATTTTTTTCCTTCATTTCAACTTTGTTGAATCTGACAATTATGTGTCTTTGAGTTGCTCTTCTGGAGGAGTATCTTTGTGGCATTCTCTGTATTTCCTGAATCTGAATGTTGGCCTGCCTTGCTAGATTGGGGAAGTTCTCCTGGATAATATCCTGCAGAGTGTTTTCCAACTTGGTTCCATTCTCTCCATCACTTTCAGGTACACCAATCAGATGTAGATTTGGTCTTTTCACATAGTCCCATATTTCTTGGAGGCTTTTCTCGTTTCTTTTTATTCTTTTTTCTGTAAACTTCCCTTCTCGCTTCATTTCATTCATTTCATCTTCCATCACTGATACCCTTTCTTTCAGTTGATCGCATCGTCTCCTGAGGCTTCTGCATTCTTCACGTAGTTCTCGAGCTTTGGTTTTCAGCTCCATCAGCTCCTTTAAGCACTTCTCTGTATTGGTTAAAATAGTTATACATTCTTCTAAATTTTTTTCAAAGTTTTCAACTTCTTTGCCTTTGGTTTGAATTTCCTCCCGTAGCTCGGAGTAATCTGATCGTCGGAAGCCTTCTTCTCTCAGCTCCTCAAACTCATTCTCCGTCCAACTTCGTTCAGTTGCTGGTGAGGAACTGTGTTCCTTTGGAGGAGGAGAGGCGCTCTACTTTTTAGAGTTTCCAGTTTTTCTGCTCTGTTTTTTCCCCATCTTTGTGGTTTTATCTACTTTTGGTCTTTGATGATGGTGATGTACAGATGGGTTTTTGGTGTGGATGTCCTTTCTGTCTGTTAGTTATCCTTTTAACAGACAGGACCCTCAGATGCAGGTCTGTTGGAGTACCTGGCCGTGTGAGGTGTCAGTCTGCCCCTGCTGGGGGGTGCCTCCCAGTTAGGCTGCTTGGGGGTCAGGGGTCAGGGACCCACTTGAGGAGGCAGTCTGTCCGTTCTCAGATCTCCAGCTGCGTGCTGGGGGAACCACAGCTCTCTTCAAAGCTGTCAGACAGGGACATTTAAGTCCACAGAGGTTACTGCTGTCTTTTTGTTTGTCTGTGCCCTGCCCCCAGAGGTGGAGCCTACAGAGGCAGGCAGGCCTCCTTGAGCTGTGGTGGGTTCCACCCAGTTCGAGTTTCCCGGCTGCTTTGTTTACCTAAGCAAGCCTGGGCAATGGCGGGCGCCCCTCCCCCAGCCTCGCTGCCGCCTTGCAGTTTGATCTCAGACTGCTGTGCTAGCAATCAGCGAGACTCCGTGGGCACAGGACCCTCCGAAACAGGTGCCCTATATAATCTCCTGGTGCGCCGTTTTCGAAGCCCGTCGGAAAGTGCAGAATTCGGGTGGGAGTGACCAGATCTTCCAGGTGCTGTCTGTCACCCCTTTCCTTGCCCAGGAAAGGGAACTCCCTGACCCCTTGCGCTTCCCAAGTGAGGCAGTGCCTCGCCCTGCTTCGGCTGGCGCACAGTGCGCACACCCACTGACCTGCGCCCACTGTCTGGCACTCCCTAGTGAGATGAACCCAGCACCTCAGATGGAAATGATGAAATCACCCGTTTCCTGTGTTGCTCAGGCTGGGAGCTGTAGACCGGAGCTGTTCCTATTTGGCCATCTTGGCTCCGAGAGAGGTGTGTTTTCAAAAGACCTTTAGTTCATTCTACTTTTCTTGAAGATGGAGGACCGTAAGGGATATAAAAGTTTCACTGAATATTAAGAGCCTGAACAACTGCTTGGCTGATTTGACTAATAAAAGCTCGTCTGTTATCAGACTGTATTGAGGTGGGAAGGCTAAACTGAGGAATTATGTCTGACAGAAGGGAAGAAATGCTTGCAGTGGCCTTCTCAGACCCTGTAGGAAAGGCCTCTCCCTATCCAGTGAAAGTATCTACCTAGGCTAAGAGGTATTTTTGTTATCTGACTCAGGGCATGTTGAGTAAAGCTAATTTGCCAGTCCTGGGTGGGGCAAATCCTCGAGCTTGATGTGTAGGGAAGGGAGGGGGCCTGAATAATCCCTAGGAGTAGTAGAATAGCAGATGGATCACTGAGAAGTTATTTCCTTGAGGATCGATTTCCACGATGGAAAGGAAATTGGAGGTTCTAAGAGGCGGGCTAGTGGCTTATACTATAGCATAACCTGCCTTTGCCTGGTGTATGGTAATTAGGCCTGGTGGAACCACCATCAATAAATCAAGTGTGATCAGGGTGAGGAACAGGAAAGAAGGAAATTTGGGGAAATGGGGTGAATGTCAGGTGGATCAGAGAGATACAGTCATGGGGGTCAGGTGTGGTATCAGGAATAATGTGGGAGGCCAGATTGAAGTCTGGGCCAGGAACAACGGTAATTGTGGGAGACTCAACAAAGAGTGAGTATAGCTGAAGGAGCCAGGAAGCAGAAAGTATATGCGTCAGGTATGAGGAAGAAAATAGATTTTGGAAGTTATGAGAACTGTAGAGAGTGAGTTGAGCATAGTTTGTGATTTTGAGGGCCTCTAAAAGTATTAGGGCAGCAGCAGCGGCTGCACAGAGACATGATGGCCAGCCTAAAACAGTAAGGTCAAGTTGTTTGGACAAAAAGCCTACAGGACGCGATCCTGGTCCTTATGTAAGAATTCCGACTGCACAGCCCTGCACTTCTGCTGTGTGTAATGAAAAGGGTTGGGATGAGTCAGGGAGAGCTAGAGTGGGGGCAGTTTCTAAAGCTGTCTTCAAGGAACGGAAAGAGGAGTGGGGAAAAGATTTAGGATCTATGGGGTCAGCTAGGTTTCCTTTTGTGAGTTTATATAATGGTTTTGTTAGGATGGCAAAACCAGATATCCAAAGGCGAAAGTACCCAACCATGCCCAGGAAGGAAAGGAGTTGTTGTTTTGTAGAAGGGGTTGGGGTTTGAGAGATCAGTCAGAAACGATTGGCAGGGAGAGCACGTGTGTTTTTGTGAGAATTATGCTGAGATAGGTAACAGATGAGGAAGAAATTTGGGCTTGATTGAAGTAATGGGGGCTGTCTGTGAAGCTTTGCAGCAGTACAGCCTAGGTAATTTGCTGAGCTTGATGGGTGTCAGGGTCAGTCCAAGTGAAAGCGAAGAGAGGCTGGGATTAAGGGTGCAATGGAATAGTAAAGAAAGCATGTTTGAGATCTAGAACAGAATAATGGGTTGTAGAGGCAGGTATTGAGTATAGGAGAGTATATGGGTTTGGCACCACGGGGTGGATAGGCAAAACAATTTGGTTGATAAGGCACAGATCCTGAACTAACTTGTAAGCCTTGTCTGGTTTTAGGACAGGTAAAATGGGGGGATTGTAAGGAGAGTTTATAGGCTTTAAAAGGCCATGCTGTAGCAGGCAAGTGATAACAGGCTTTAATCTTTTTAAAGCATGCTGCGGGATGGGATATTGGCATTGAGTGGGGTAAGGGTGATTAGGTTTTAATGAGATGGTAAGGGGTGCATGATCGGTCACCAAGGAGGGAGTAGAGGTATCTTATACTTGTGGGTTAAGGTGGGGGGATACAAGAGGACGACGCAAAGGAGGCTTTGGATTGGGAAGAAGGGCGGCAATGAGATATAGCTGTAGTCCAGGAATAGTCAGGGAAGCAGATAATTTAGTTAAAGTGTCTCAGCCTAATAAGGGAACTGGGCAGGTGGGGATAACTAAAAAGGAGTGCTTAAAAGAGTATTGTCTAATTTGGCACCAGAGTTGGGGAGTTTTAAGAGGTTTAGAAGCCTGGTCGTCAATACCCACAACAGTTATGGAGACAAGGGAAACAGGCCCTTGAAAAGAAGGTAATGTGGAGTGGGTAGCCTCCGTATTGATTCAGAAGGGGACGGGCTTACCTTCCACTGTGAGAGTTACCGGAAGCTCGGCATCTGTGATGGTCTAGGGGGCTTCCGAGGTGATCAAGCAGTGTCAGTCTTCAGCCGCTAAGCCGAGAAGATCTGGGAAGGAGTCAGTCAGAGAGCCTTGGGCCAGAGTTCCAGGGGCTCTGGGAGTGGCTGCCAGGTGAGTTTAACAGTCCGATTTTCAGTGGGGTCCCACACAGATGGGACGCGGCTTAGGAGAAATCCTGGGCTGCGGGCATTCCTTGGCCCAGTGGCCAGATTTCCTGCATGTGTAGCAAGCTCCTCGGGGAGGAGGTTCTGGAGGAACGCCTGGCCGCTGCAGTTCAGGCGTTTGGAAGTTCTTGTGTGCTGGAGATGTGGCTGGGGTTTGTCTCACAGTGGAGGCAAGGAATTGCAACTTTTTTCTATTATTGTACACCTTGAAGGCGAGGTTAATTAAATCCTGTTGTGGGGTTTGAGGGCCGGAATTTAATTTTTGGAGTTTTATTTAATGTCGGGAGCAGATTGGGTAATAAAGTGTATTTTGAGAATAAGACGGCCTTTTGACCTTTTAGGGTCTAGGGCTATAAAGTGTCTCAGGGTTGCTGCCAAACAAGTCATGAACTGGGCTGGATTTTTATATTTGATGAAAAAGAGCCTAAACGCCATCTGATTTGGGATAAACAAAAAGGAGCATTAACCTTGACTATGCCTTTGGCTCCAGCCACCTTTTTAAGAGTAAATTGCTGGACAGGTGGGGGAGGGCTAGTCACCGAACAAAACTGTAAGCCCGACCAGGTGTGAGGAGGGGAGGTGATAAAAAGATTATAGGATGGAGGAGCGGAGGCTGAGGAAGAATTGGGACCTAGCTTGGCCTGGCAGGAGCAGCCTGGGGGGGAAGGGAGAGGTCAGATGGGTCTGTAGAAAAGGAAGATTAGAAAGACTCAGCGACGCTTGGGGTTGGTACTGAGGGGACAGGCAGGAGGGAAAGAAGGAAGATTTGGGACGAGTTGCACTGGGCACAGAGACTAGGAAGGGACTGATGTGTAAAAGAATCCCTGGATGTCAGGCACCTCAGACCGTTTGCTTATTTTATGACAAGAATTATTTAGATTTTGCAGGATGGAAAAATTCAAAGTGCCATTTTCTGGCTATTTGGAACTACTGTCCAGTTTGTATTGGGGTCAAGCAGCATTGCAGAAGAAAATAAGGCATTTAGGTTTTAGGTCAGGTGTGAGTTGAAGAGGTTTTAAGTTTTTGAGAGCACAGGCTAAGGGAGAAGAAGGAGGAATGGAAGGTGGAAGCTTACCCATAGTGAAGGAGGCAAGCCCAGAGAAAAGAGTAGAGACACGGAAAAGGGGTGGGGGGTTCTTGCCCTCCAGAAAAGCAGAGAAGGGGTTGGGGCATGGAAATAAGGGATTGGGGCACAGGGATAAGAGGTCAGGGTGTGGAAATGGATTGGGGCACAGAGATAAGAGGTTGGGGTGCGGAAATAAGCGATTGGGGGGTTCTTGCCCCCTAGGAAAGCGGGACTTGCCACTAAGCGTGAAGGAGAAGGGGTTCAGGGGTACTTGCCCCTGCCCCAGGAAAGCAGGACTTGCCGCAAAGGGTGAAGGAGAAGGGGTTGAGGGGTACTTGCCCCTCTCCCAGAAAAGCGGGACTTGCCACTAAGGGTGAAGGAGAAGGGGTTGAGGGGTACTTGCCCCTCTCCCAGAAAAGCAGAGAAGGGGTAGAGACAAGGAGAGAAGGGGTTGGGGTACTTGCCCCTTCCCCAGAAAAGCGGGACTTGCCGCTAAGGGTGAAGGACCAAGGCAGGCGTCCCTGCGTGGTCTGACACCCTTTAAGTGTGGGTGTATAATCAGAGAGGTGTCCCTGCAATGATTAAACACCAAGGGAAGGCTGCCTTCCCAGTCTGTGACCGGCGCCGGAGTTTTGGGTCCACAGATAAAACGTGTCTCCTTTGTCTCTCCCAGAAAATGAAAGGGATTGAAATTAAGAGAAGGGAGAGATTGAAGAGTGGAAAGGAGAAAGTGGCTGAGGGACAGTGAGAGAGGTTGGAGAAGAGAGTAAGAAGAGGCCGCTTACCTGATTTGAAATTGGTGAGATGTTCCTTGGGCTGGTCAGTCTGAGGACCTGAGATTGTAGGTGGATCTTTCTCATGGAGCAAAGAACAGGAGGACAGGGGATTTCGGCACCAAATTTCATGCGTGTCCGTGTGAAGAGACCACCAAACAGGCTTTGTGTGAGCAGCATGGCTGTTTATTTCACCTGGGTGCAGGCGGGCTGAGTCCGAAAAGAGAGTCAGTGAAGGGAGATAAGGGTGGGGCCGTTTTATAGGATTTGGGTAGGTAAAGGAAAAATTACAGTCAAAGGGGGTTTGTTCTCTGGTGGGCAGGAGTGGGGGTCGCAAGGTGTTCAGTGGGGGTGCTTTTTGAGCCAGGATGAGCTAGGAAAAGGACTTTCACAAGGTAATGTCATCACTTAAGGCAAGGACTGGCCATTTACACTTCTTTTGTGGTGGAATGTCATCAGTTAAGGTGGGGCAGGGCATATTCACTTCTTTTGTGATTCTTCAGTTACTTCAGGCCATCTGGCGTATACCTGCAAGTCACAGGGGATGCGATGGCTTGGCTTGGGCTCAGAGGCCTGACAGTACCTATATGCAACAAGGCCTATATGGGAATTCTTACTTCCAGAGTATGATAACAGCAGTATTTGCAAAGACCAGTTATGTTAGGAGATAGAATTTATTAAAGGCTTATGCTGAGCTGGGCACTACGATGTTTATTCTCCATGTGTTAACATGTTTAATCCTCACAACAACACTGTAACTTAGCACATTTTATAGATTGAGAACCAAGTCACAAATAAGTAACTTACGGATCTCACACATTTTATATGTATCATTGTCAAGATTTTATTTGAAGAAGAAAGATAACAGATGACTCTACTTATATACTGAAAAATAAGCCATACGCAGTTTATCATACAATTAAGAAAATATATTAGAACAGTAAATACTAAGAGAAACTAGAGACAGTATTTAGCAAGTGTAGGGTAAAAGCAGATTTTGAGTTAGTCTAGTCAAACTTATTGTTCCTACTTCTATAGTTTCTTTGCAATGGATCCGTTATGGTTCTAAAACAAACTCTTGAAACTCCCACATTTATGTCTCCAGCCAGGATTTCTTTCCTAAACTTCAGAGACATGTATCCAAATGCCACCCCAGTGTCTCCATGTGTAGCAATATCAGATTTAATATCTCAATCAGAACAGGCAATTTCCCCTTCCACTGTCTTGCTTATCTCAGTAAAATACAACTCAGTCTTTCTAATTGCTCAAACTTGAAGTAATATTTGAGCGTCCTCTCTGTTCTACATTCCTTATTTTGTCAGTTGTATTCCTGTCTTCTGGAGTCCCTAAAATAGCCAAAAAAGTTTTTCAGATTTGGACCCTGTTACCTCCCACTCTTTGACCATGATTTTTTACCCTCTCTGATTCCGCACAAATACAGTGGCTCTTTGTTGTTTATTCAGTACTCAAGTAAACATCCATTCTAGCATGTCTACACTTCTTTCTGTCTCTGCTTGGAGAACATTTCTCTTGTAAAAGTTTCACTCGCTTTCTTCCATCACATTTTGCACATTGTTACATTTTCATGGAAACTTATTCTGAATAAGGTGCTGACAATTGTACTGCTTAATGCATAACTCTTTCCATATCTTTAATTTTCTCTATAAAAATTATCACAAGCTGCCCTGCAGTAGGTTTAAGGTAATTGTTTGTTTATTTGATAGTTTTTTGTTCTTTCTTTATACCTAGAAAAATATAGGCGCCATGAAGGCAAATGATAATGTTCAGTTTTTCTATTGAAATATGTACCTTTATAGTTCCAAGTCTCCCTCTAACTGTGACTTCAGCAAAGTCTGCAAGTTGTGACGCATAACATCTTGATTATCACTCGGTCTAAATATTTCCTGCCACAGAACATGGTCAATTTTGGCAAATGTTTTAGGTGCCCTGGAGAGAAATAGATATTCTATAGGTTATGCAGTTTTTAATGCAATGTGCTACATAAATAAGGTTTATGATTTTTTAAAAACCATAAAGTTAAAAGACTCATGTAAATACTGACACTACATAATATTTATCTGTTTTTTTCTTTTTTGCCTTTTACATTTTGAATCTATACTGTAAAGCAAATGGGAATTTAAACTGAAGGTTATTACACTTTAATGATACATTGAACACTTATTACTAAAACTAGAGACAAAGAAATCCTTTGTCTCTAGTTTTGCTTATTGTCTTAAAGTCTATGTAGCCAGAAGTCAATATAGCTACACAAGCTTTCTTTAGTGTTTGTGTGATATAACTCTTTCCAGTCTTTTATTTTCAATATTTTGCATCATTATAGGTTTCCTGTGCACAGCATATAATAGGCTCATTAAAATGAAAATAGACAAAATTTGATGTAACTACTAATATGTTTGGGTTGAAATTAATCATTTTAAATTTGTTCTGCCTGTTATATGTTTCTTTCTTTCTTTTTTCATGTCTTCTTTCAGGTAAGATGCTCTTTATGCCTTTCTTCTTCACTTACTTGTCAGCTTTAGTTATTTATTGATTATTTGAGGTTGTTTATTACACTAGGACTTACAACCTGATTTTTTAACTATAAATTAAAGCTTTTAACATTTCACACAAAATACTTTCATGTAAACTCTAAGAAGATGAAAAGAATGGGTCTCAATAATCAATACAGCAAATTTCTCCTTCTCTGCTAGTAGTGAAGGCAAACATTACTTTCATATTAAGATTCAGATTTTTATCATTTTCATGAAGCATCTGGTTGAAAAGTATTGTGACTTATGTGCTTCTTAGAATTAAATTTTCTTTAAGAATTTTCTCATAATAAAATTAATTTGAGAATATTAATTCATCCCCAGCAAAAAAACTTTACTTATATATTTCTAGTCTCTAAAATATTTTAAATACAAATATGACAAATGACACCCTGGTGAATCTTTCTTTTTTCTTTCCCATTTAGATAAATATGTACTCAAAGCAGGTGGCTCAATCCACTTATCAGCATTTGGCATACCAGGTAAGCAATGAGAAATTTTGAGGGTTATTGAATAGAATAGGGCAATTTTCATTCTGGCACTTAGGGAATTAGCTATGTAATTGTCATTAATTTTAATGGGAATATTGTGCATAATCTGTAAAAATATAATGTATCTTTTTTGGAAATTTTTATAATGGATCAGCACAAAATTGTATAGCACAGGTGTTTAATTGGTGATGGATATAATATCAGGGATGAATTCATTAGGATCAAAGAATAAAAAATCAATTACTTGCGAAGCTAGGAACTTCTGGAATACAAAATAGTTGTGTCACATTTGTCACAGATTTGAAATTTGTTACTGAGAGAATCAGAGATGACTATCAAGTAAAACTAATCTGCATATTATTCAGTGGGTTGGGTGTAGATATGTCTATTTTTTACTTAGCAATTATTTGGGGAAACACTTAAAAATGTCCATTGTCGGTATTTTGGCACATGTATGATTGATTCAGTTTCCATGCTAATTAATTTTAATTTCAATTAACCTTATAGAGCCAAAAAAGCCCTCTCAAATTTCAATTTCAGATATTTCAGAGCAAAACCTTTCTAACCATTATGTCAAAAATAAAATATTCCTGATATACCTAGGGACATTCTTCAGGGAAACTGAAAGAAGTGCTGCTTTTTTATGGTGTTCAGGGAAATAGCAGGGTCATTATTTTGTTACATGACTTAAAAAGGCTAAGAAACCAGAGTGGCTTAATGGGTTGTATCTCTCTAGCCATCTTTATTCAGTGATTTTCCTCTCATTTCTAGTCAAAGGAATTATGTAGACATCAGTATGATATGTGATATTACATCCTAGCTACTCTAGATAGAAACTTTTAATTGTGTTATTTTACAACAGAGTAATAAGTTGTATCATAGTGAATGTATTTCTTATTCTATCATACGGCAAGTAGAATAGAAACTTTAATTTGAGAATTTAGATGATATTGCATTGTTTATTTTCACATTTGTCTCGGCAGTTACACCTGAATTAAAAACACAAAAATAATCATAAACAACCATTTAAAATAATCATTTGGATATTACACAATGTACATTGGGAATGTGGAATTCCAATTTGTGTTTCAAGCTAACCATGTCATTAATTCAAGTACCTGTTTTCCACTTTAAAATATTTGATGGGTATGCTCTCTGTGGTTTAACAATCTCTATAGTCCTGCAGATTTTCTCTACGGATGCAAATCCCCCTGACAAAAGACAGTCTTTTCAGGACTACTTCTGTTTTCAGGCCCTCTGAGAAGCATCTCAAAATAGTCAAACAAGTATATTAGGACATAAAATATTTTGGTTTCCTTTATTCTACCCCCCTGGAAAATTTCCTTCAGAAAGTTTTACATTTTTAAAGCCCAGTTGATACCTTCAGAAAGATTTGAGTTAGAGGTTGCGAGATAACAGATACAAAGGAGGGAAAAACAAATTGAGATAAGTAGAAAAGAACAAATTTAAATATATTGACCCATATCTTGTTGAATCAGTCTCTCATCCCAAGAATGGATCAGTCTGATTAAACAGTAGTGTCCCATTCCAGGAGGCAGCATTCCAGATGGGCTCTCAGAGCTAGGCTTCTATGCATAATGAGGGCACACAGAGCTTTAATAAGAGGCATATCATATCTTTGGACACAGAAGAAAAACAAAGGCTAATGTCTAGAGTTGTCTGTAAGCTAGTTTTTCTAGAGGGTCTAAAGCTTCTTCAAATTACAGTGAAATCTAACCAGATTTTTCTGGATTGTGGTTTAAATAAGGTGTTCAAGTGAACTTTCTAAGTAGTTCATACACACATCAGAAGTCATGAAGATTGTTTATATATAAGTTGCTGTGTTGATTTTTCTCCAAAGGTTACATTAAATTTTCTAGCTTCAGTTTGGAGATCTTCAAGAAGAGCACAGTTGTAATTTCCAGTGATTCCAAGTGAGAAAAATGTGAGAAATTTTTGAAAACTTTAGTTTTGAGACTATTAGTCAGGAAAGAATTCAGAATTTGGCCCAGATTTTAGACAAATAACAAAAACTCAAAAACAATAGAGAGTGCTAGAATCTAATAACAAGTGCATTATAGTTTGTGTCTGAAGTACAGCTTTTCTCTCTTTTGTTCCCTATTTCTACCAAGAAGAAGTAATTGTAAGATCAACTTATTTACAAGAAAAGTTTTAGTCTTATTATAAATCGGTCTGATTATTTGCATAAAGTGCCACATGAATAGCGCTTAGCCACATAGGATCTTTTAAACTTGGCTTGGCTGGAATATTTTCATAAAGAATCTCATATAAAGTTTTTGCCATTTTTATTTTATTTTTATATATTTAGGGTCTACTAGTACAGTTTTGTTACATGGATATATTGCACAGTAGTAAAGTCTGAGCTTTTAGTGCAGCTATCACTCCAGTAGTGAACATTGTACCCAATAGGTATGTTTTCAATCCGTACTCCTCTCCCATCTTTCCCTCTTTTGGCGTCTCCAATGTCTATTATTCCTTTCTGTATGCCCATGCTTACCCGTTGCTTAGCCCCCACTTCTGAGCAAGAACAAGTGATATTTGACTTTCTGTTTCCTGGTTATTTAACTTAGGATAATGGCCTCCAGCTTCATCCATGTTGCTGCAAAAGACATGATTTCATTATTTTTTATGGCTGTGTGGTATTCAGTGGTATATGTATACCATATTTTCTTTATCCAATCATCCATCGATAAACAGGTTGATTCCATGACTTTGCTCTTATAAATAGTGCTGCAATAAAACATACAAGTTCAGGAGCAACCTTAAATCCAACCGTATTAATAATAACTTTAAATATGAATACATTAAACACTTCAAAAGGAAGTCAGAGGCTTTCAGACTGGATAAAAAATAAAACTCCAGCTATAAGTTGTCTATCAGTCACACACTTAAGATCCAAAGAAGCAAATGGTTTATAGCAGAGATGAAAATAAGATGCCGTGCAACAGTAACTATAAGAAAACTTGTGTGGCTATAAAAATATCAGAAAAAATATACTTTAAAATATAAATGTTAATACAGTTAAAGAGGACTATGTTATATTAATAAAAGAGTCAAAGGTTAATACAGTTAAAGAGGATTATGCTATACTAATAAAAAAGTCAATGTATCAGGTAGATATAACCAGTAAAAACACACATGCACCTAATAATAATGCATCAAATTATATAAAGCAGAAACTGACAGAAATAAAGAAAAAGATAATTCCGTGGTAATACTTCAATACATCAGTTTCAGTAACGAATAAAATAAGTGGGCAGAAGATCAACCAAAAAACTGAAAATTTGAATAATATCAGAATAGTAAATCTGACATCTATAGAATACTCCAGTCAAAAACAGCAAAATAGGTATTCTTCTCAACCTCACATAGAACATTCTTCAGGTAGTTCAATGTGCTAGAGGACAAAAAAAGTATCAGTAAATTTAAAATGATTGAGATCATGCAAAGTATGTCCTCTGGCCAAAATGGAATTAAATTAGTAATCAAGAACAGAAAGAAACAGGAAATACACAAATATGTAAAAATTAAACAACTAACTCCTAAACAACTGATGGGTTAAAGAAGAAATCACATGCAAAAAACCTAGAAAACATTTTGAGCTGAATAAAAATGAAAATACAGCATACCAAAATTTATGGAATGCATCTAAAGCAGTGCTTAGAGGTCATTTATAGTTACAAACTCTTACATTAGAAAAAAACAAAGATCTCAAATCTATAACCTAATCTTTCACCTTAAGAAACTACAGGCCGGACTCGGTGGCTCATGCCTGTAATCCTAGCACTTTGGGAGGCCGAGGTGGGTGGATCGCGACATCAGGAGTCCAAGACCAGCCTGGCCAACATGGTTGAAACCCCGTCTCTAATAAAAATACAAAAGTTAGCCTGGCATGGTGGCAGTGAGCTGAGATCATGCCGCTGCACTCCAGCCTGGGAAAAAGAGTGAGACTCCATCTCAAAAAAAAAAAAAATAAAAGAAAAAAAAAAAAACAGAAAAAATTAAAAAAAAAAAAGAAACTAAAGAAACTACAAAAAGAAGAGCAAAAGATAGCCGAAAAAGTTAAGATAAAAAATATACCATATTACGGTTAATTTTATATATCAACTTGAGTAGGCAACATGATGTCCAGATATTTGTTCAAGTGTTATTATGCGTGTGTCTATGAATGTGTTTTGGGATGAGATGAATATTTGAATTGATAGGCTGAGTAAAACAGTGTGTCCTCCCTAATACGGGTGGCCCTCATCTTCTCAATGTGAAGCCTTCATTTGGACATAATGGCTGTGTTTCCCATAAATAAGAGGCAATTCCTTCTACCTGATTGCCTGGGGCTGAAACACTGGTCTCTTCTAGGCTTCAGACTCAAATCAAAACTTCAGCATTCCTTGGGTCTCAAATCTGTCTGGTTTTGGGCTACAGCTTACACCATTGTTTCTGCTCGTTCTCATGTCTTCAGACTTGGAATAGAACTAAACACTGACATTTCTGGGCCTTCAGTTTGTCAACTGAAGATCTTGAGACTTCTCAGCCTCCTTAATCACATAAGCCAATTTCTGATAATAAATTTCTTCACACACACACACACACACACACACATATCCACACACCCAAACACACACTCCTTATTGGTTCTCTGGAGAGCCCTAATTCAGATTTTGGCACTGAGAAGTGGAATGTTGCCATAACAAATATGGAAACCTGTGGAAGCAGCCTTGGAAATGGGTAATGGGTGAAGGCTGAAAGAGTTTTGAGGTCCACGTTAGAAATATGAATTTTGAGTTAGAAATATGAATCCTTGTTAAAAATGTATAGCAAAGAACTCGGTTGGACTTTGTTCTAGTGTTTTTTGAAAGGTAGAAATGGCTAGCAATGAAATCAGATATTTAGCTGAGGAGATTTTTTCAGCAATGTATTGAAAGAATGGCTCGGTTCTTTCTGACTGCATATAGGAAAATATAAATGGAGAGATATGAACTGAAGAAATGATTGCTAAGAAAAAAATAAATCAGAACTTAAAGTGTTGGTAAATACTCAGGCTAATTTTATGGTGGGGGAAAAATAAGAAAGCATATTTTGAAGAGAACACCAAAAGTGTGACTGGACTATCACTCAATCAAGAACTAATGGGGTTTTATATCAGCAGAAACACTGTCAGTTTAAACTGAAGTGGATGGAAATGGGACAATATGAACAAAGGTTGTCAGACTTCTGGAATTTGAAGGACAGGGTGATGGAGTTATTTAGCTACAAATGTGAATATTTTTTAAGTAGAAGGAAAAGTGTCCCCATTGGCAATTCGGAGATTATCAGGGCCACCACCTTGGTTTCAAGAGGCCAGACAGCCTCTATCTGAAACTTTGGGGTTTTGACTGCTTCACAGAGCCTTGGGTATGGGACACGGGTTTGCCAGAGCTGCATGGGTGTGACTCCTACCTTGTTTCATGGAGGGGACACTGCCATCCCTGTCATGGGGGTGACACTGGCCTTGAAAGGCAGAGCATCAAACCAGAGAAAATTATATTTGATCTTTCAGATCTAATGGAATTTGTCTTGCTAGGTTTCTGACTTGCTTGGGACCTGTCACCTCTTTCTGCCTTCTGATTTATTCTATTTGGAATGGGAACGTCCATTCTAGGTCTGTCCACCATTGTATTTTAGAAGCACATAACTCTGGTTTCACAGTTTCACAGCTGGAGAGGAATTCTGCGTCAAGATGAATTGTACCTCAAATCTCTCAAATGTCTAATTGAGGTGTTATTTTGATGAAACTTTGGACTTTAGAGTTGCTATAGAGTTAGTTAAGCCTTTTGAGCTGTTGGAATATTTGCATATAATAACAATAAATTGCAATTTTGGGGGTGCTAATGCTGGAATTCACGGTACTGAATTGTTTCTCCTCAAAAATATTCTATGTTGAAGCCCTAAATCTCACAGTACTGTATTACAGATGGGCCTTTAATGAAGTAATTAAGGTTAAATGAGATTATAAATGTGGGGTCCTAATCTTACAGTACTGGTGGCTTTATTTATTTTATTTTTATTTTTATTCATTTATTTATTTATTTATTTGAGACAGAGTCTTACTCTGTCACCCAGGCTGGAGTGTAGTGGCACAATCTCGCTCACTGCAATCGCAACCTCCCACGTTCAAGCAATTCTCATGACTCAGCCTCTCACATAGCTGGGATTACAGGCATGCACCACCATGCTTGGCTAATTTTTGTATTTTTTGTAGAAACGGGGTTTCACCACGTTGGCCAGGCTGGTCTCAAACTCATGGCCTCAAGTGTTCCATCCACTTTGGGCCTCACAAAGTGCTGGGATTACAGGTGTGAGCCACTGTGCCCAGCCTTGGTGGCTTTATAAGAAAATGAAAAGAGGGAGAACTTTCTCTTCATGTGCATGCATTGAGAAAAAACCTTGGGGGCACACAGAGTAGCGAGAAAAGGACTAAGGCAGGGAGTGAGCTCTCAACAGAACCTGAGCTTGCTGGCTCTCTGATCTCAGACTTCTATCCTCCAAAATTGTGAAAACCAAATTTTTGTTGTTTAAGCTGCTCAAAGTATTTTTTTCTATGACAGCTCAAGTCATACCACATTTGATGTCATTCCCTTTTTTTTTTTTTTTTTTTGCTCACAGCAATCTGTTGGAATCAGGATTGTCTGTTCAAATTTCAGCCTATTTTGTGAACCTAGACAATCAAAAATTTTTTATTAATCTTAGACCAGCTTGACAACTCCTTGAGGCAACTCCTAGATTCAATTACTGAAAGTTCTTTTGAGTTCTAGTATTACATGAACACAAAGTTCTGTCTATTTGTGTTGCTTTGGAATTCATGAAAGTTTACGCCAGTGTTTCTCTGATAGCTTTCCCATGTCAAAATTGATTCAGCTGTCTTGATGAGTTGATATTTTCCTCTTTGTTAATTTAATAGGGCATGTAAAATATATAGCCTTGAATAATGTCTCACCAATGTTGGCCTACTTTGACTTTTTTTCTTCTGGGCAAACTATTGGTACAGTAATACTATCTGTGGGACACTTTTATCCTTAAAACTCAAGTTACTGCAATACGTCCTTTCGTGTGGTTTTACAGAATCATTTCTTTCCCCTTTGGCTCTTGACTTCATTAGAAAAGCAATGGCTATGCCACCTCTTCAAGTAAAATTTCTTAAATTTAGGCGTATACGACCTCTTCTTTATGAGAATACATGAAAATATAGAGAAGAAGTAGGATATAACGCCTACTTGCTTAGCTTTAAAGAAAGATTGAGATGGTAATTACAGAACATCAACACATAGTTAATGTGAATAACTCAGATGTAATTAGAATAGAAAAGCTACAACAAGTTGAAAGACATTTGAATGTGATACTATGTAAATTATAAATTCTCTAATGAGAGGTGAATTTCATTCTTTGTCATCTTGGCTTTTAATAAAGATAAGTCATACTAATAACTCACTAAAAACCTTCTTGACTTATGAAAATATATCTGGGACTTTTTAAGGTCTAAAAATGCAGAAGAGGTGCAACCCCGTCTCTACTAAAAAAAAAATACAAAAATTATCTGGGCATGGTGGCGGGTCCCTGTAATCCCAGCTACTCAGGAGGCTGAGGCAGGAGAACTGCTTGAACCTAGGAGGTGGAGGTTGCAGTGAGCCGAGATCGCACCACTGCACTCCAGCTTGGGTGACAGAGCAAAACTCCATCTCGGAAATAATAATAATAATAATAATAATGCCCTATTATTATCACATAAATAGATTAGTTTTTGTGATTTTTTGTACAGTACAGTGTCTCTTTTCCTTGCTCTACTGTAAGTCATATGATTGGGGAGGTGTCAGGTATTTTACTTTTGTAATCCATGTTAAGCATAGTACCTGGTACGTAGTAAGTATTTAATGGCTTAATACGTAACTACTAAAATTACTAAACATAGTTCATTGATTGCCAATGTTTCTGAATGTCAGATACCCTTAGCTTTTTCTGCATCAAAATGATCGTGTCATGTCTCTGTTCAAATATCTGTATTTTGTAAAAATAGTCAAGGTTTTAGAAGGGATACTCAAAATCAAATGCTGTTAAGCAAAAGAGATGATATTTAATGTTGTTTTTCAAATAGCCAAACATTGAAGTAAGTATTTGCTGGTAAATGAAGATATTTTCAACAAAAATAAATATTTTGCTTGGTCTACATCTTTTTTGTTAGAAGTCATCCAATATTTTACATTAATCTTTATCATTCTAATCCCAATAATGTTTAAGATAGTTTTGTTCATCACTAACACAATATTTTTTCAAATGCAAATGATAATTTAAAACATTTGTATTTTACTTGTACAAGATCTTATATTTACAGTGAACTTTTTTAAATACTGGCAACTTAATGATTGCAGAAAGTATTTTATTATTATAATCCATTTTTATTTTGCATGGTAAATTTGTCTCTGGGGTATTATGGAACTTGAGATGAAAATGTAATTTTGAAACATGGGATTAAAAACTACTGAGAAGGCTGGGCGCGGTGGCTCTCGCCTGTAGTCCCAGAACTTTGGGAGGCCGAGGGGGGGTGGATCACGAGGTCAGGAGATCGAGACCATCCTGTCTAACAAAGTGAAACCCCGTCTCTACTGAAAGTACAAAAAAATTAGCCGAGCGTGGTGGTGGGCGCCTGTAGTCCCAGCTACTCTGTAGGTTAGGGGAGGAGAATGGCGTAAAGCCGGGAGGCGGAGCTTGCAGTGAGCCGAGATCGCATCACTGCACTCCAGCCTGGGTGACAGAGCGAGACTCCGTCTCAAAAAAAAAACTACTGAGAAAAGAAATGTATTGAAATATAATCTATTTTTGATGTATCTTATCTTGCCACAATAGAAAATAATATATGACTATACATCTGTTAAGGAATAACATGAATTTCATCAACCCACATTTATTCATTTTGTAATCGTATCTTCCATCATAATATTTATCTTTACTACTGTGTTTCCAAATTCCTGATGTTAAACTTTAATGCTATGTTTATTTGAGTATGTGCAAATATTATTGTTTAACATGCATCCTAGAAATACTTTTAGGAGTAGGTAATAGAAATGAGAAAAAGACCAAAAGTTACCTGACTGAGCTCTTTGAGTAGCTCATCGCAAAATCGGCAATTACTTTTGCACCAACCTAATACAATTTTTGGACTTTACAATGGCCAAAAACAATTGCATTCAGTAGAAACCATATTTGGAATTTTGAATTTTGATATTTTCTCAGGTTAATGATATATGGTATGATATGTTGTTGCAATGCCGGTCAGCAGCATTGAGCCTCAGCTCCCAGGGTAAACAACTGATACTATACAGTATGCTGTGTTACCAGCATTTTTTAGACGTGATTTCACCCAATTGTAGGCTAATGTAAGTGTTCTGAGTACATTTAAGGTAGGCTAGGCTAAGATGTAACATTTGGTGGATTAGGTGTATTAAATACATTTTCAACTTACAATGGGTTTATTGGAACATAGCTGCACCATAAGTTGAGGAGTATCTATAGTTCAATATTTTAAAGACTATAAAGCAAAACATATAGATCATCATACTCTTAAGCTATTATATTATTTAACAAGAACACTTGTCATAACTGTTTAAAGTTTTATGAGTATTATTTCAGAAATTATATAATTTCCTTTTAAATAATTTGCTTCAATGTGGATAATTTACACTAATAAAACTTCCTATGTCTTTATGTAACTAATGCTTAGACTTCCCAAGGGTATATTTACTATAAACAGAAATGATTTAATTCAAATATAACTCTTTAAAAACCAACAGTGAAAAAATAACTAGGTGTTGAATTATATGTTTTAAGAGATGGCATAATTCTGAGCAATATTTACATGTTCAACAGATATTTATTAAGTATTTACTATTATAGTACAACATGTTCAACAGATATTTATTAAGTATTTACTATTATAGTACAATCTATGTATACATTAAGTAGATTACTTCTGCGGCTCACAGTCTAGCCAGGACAAAAGTAGTAGAAGAGTGATAATAAGAATATGAAATATATAACAATGAAAACATTTGTAAAAGCAGGAAGATAATGCAGGAAAAAAGTCTTTAATCTTAATGCAGAAGTTAGGGTGGGCTCATGGAGAAAGTGATATTTAAGCTGAATCCTGGACATAGAGAACATTACAATCACTGCATTTATGTATTATTTTTTAAGTTATAGAAGACTATTTTGGTGAAACCAGGTTTGAGATGAGGGAGAAGAAATATTAGAGTGAAGATTTTTTATTAATTTATTCAGCATTTGAAATGTTCACATGATATCTAGATAGAATCATAAAGTAAGCAGTTTTATACTGAAGTCTGCAGCTCAAAGTTGAGTTCATTGCTGTATATATGAAATTGGTAGATGTAGACAGTATTGGAAAAACTTAGGGAGAGACCAGGGGTTGGCATGTGTAGGGAGACCCCCTGAAACTATGGTTACAGAATAAAAGATGAAATGTTCCTGATTATTTTAAATACAAAATTGAATGCAGGATTTTGTAAAGACAATGCCAGGTTGGACTGCCAGAACAAGCCAACAGCATGTGATGTGCTTCCCCATGCAGAGAGCCGATGAATGGATGTGCAGTCAGGGAGGTTTCACATCACCAAGATTCCTATCCCAGAAAAGCAGATGTTCATAAGTCTGGGAATGGAATGCGACCCTTGTGGAGAGGCTATAAACGGACGCATGGTGGGGGGCGCCTGTTCATATGGATAAGATAGGGCTATAAACGCCCTCATCTTGCCACAGCTCTTCTAGGCCTCTTTAGGGTTAAGGCATACTCCTTTGTGAGAATTTCTGGTCTAACCAGTTGTCTAGCTTCACATCGCGTTTCTATGGATTGTTTGTAACCAGCTTTTGCTGCAACTGTTACTGCTGGTTAATATCTTGCTAATCATAGGTTATGGAAAGATTGTGTTTCTGTTCCAAGGCTCTGTTAGAAATTACTGACACACTATATTGTAAATTCTTATCTTTCTATACTGTACTTCTGCACACAAATGTTATATTAAAGAATTACTTCATCCCTATGTGACCGTCTCACCTCATAATCAAATGACCCTAAATCCCTCACTAACCTACCCCTGCCCTCACTAAACTTAATAATAAATGCTGGTATATCCAGTGCATTGTTGGCATCGTGGGACCAGAAGGCAGTGACCCCCACTGGACCCAGCTTTCACTATCTTGTGTGTGTCTATTATTTCTCAACCTGCCTATCTACCTGGAAACAAAGAGAGAGCCCCATTGCATTGTGGGCTGCTGGCCAGATCCCGCAGGCATGCTTCCTATAAAAGACCAGGTAGTGAATCTTTAAGAATTTGGAGGCCACACAGTTTCTATCACAGCTACTCAACTTGGCCATTATAGTATCATGATAGCCAAATATGATATATACATGAGTGGGCGTGGCTGTATTCCATAATATTTTATTTATAAAAGCAGCCAGGGAACAAATTTAGGTCATGGTTCGTAGTTTGCTGTATGTAGTTTAGACAAAAATTTTCTTAGGGAATGTAATGACCAGTCCTTATTTCTTGTCACGTGGACTATCATTCTACCTTTCTAATTTGCCTGCCTTTAACTGCATGTCCCTATAATTTATTGGTGTCAGCAAATTATGGCTCATGCACCAAATCTGCATGCTACCCCTCTGGATCTTGGCAAGGATATAGTAAAATTTTAAGATGAGAACAATGGTACAGAATAGAGAAATAAATGTAGCAGGAGATGGCAGGTGCAGTGGCTCACACCTGTAATCCCAGCACTTTGGGAGGCCGAGGCGGGCTGATCACGAGGTCAGGAGATTGAGACCATCCTGGCTAACACAGTGAAACCTCGTCTCCACTAAAAAATACAACAAATTAGCCGGGCGTGGTGGCGGGCGCCTATAGTCCCAGCTACTCGGGAGGCTGAGGCAGAAGAATAGCGTGAACCTGGGAGGCGGAGCTTGTGGTGAGCCAAGATCATGCCACTGCACTCCAGCCTGGGCGACAGAGGGAGACTCCATCTCAAAAAAAAAAAAAAATGTAGAGGGAGAGATTGGAATATAAAAGATAAAATATATAATATCTAGATAAAACTCTTCAGCGGTAGAATGTGTATTGAGGCTCTTTGGTTGCATAAGAGAAAATCCAAATTAAATTAATTCAAGAAAAATCTTTAAAAGTTTACAAAAGAAATAAATTAGCTCACAATTTTTAATTATAAGAGGAATTAAGATTTTTCTAAGTTAAGAAAATGGAAGAATGATGCTAAAAACTATTAGAAATGCGAGCAAATAAATAAGACTAAACTATCAATAGGAGAAGGATCTGGTAGAGAAGAACTAACACAGTTCCACATTGGCTGATATCCAGCCCATATGCACTGGAATGACTGTAGTCATTTTAAAAATATTAAAATGTGTTTATACTCTTTGTAAAAGAAAAAAAAATACCGCTTCTCTCAGTCCTTAAGAATCTTTTGCTGCTAGTCTCCCTGCATCCTCTGTAGGTATCTACCAACTGTTTTGATCCAAATAGAGGGGTACTACAAAACAGGGAGCCTCTAGACCCAACTCCAGCTCTAACTTCTCTACCACTTTGACACATCCACATGATGTATTGAAATTTTTAAAGTGTGGAATACTATCCCAGAGTCCACTAAGATGAGAAGCAATAACACTTGAGTCTAAACATAGTTATGAACCAAGGGCTTTGTCCAGCTCACCTGGGGAATCCAGGCTTCTAAAATAAATGGCACGTAATAAGGTAAGCTGAAAAGGAAAATAAACCAATTTAGATAGCCATTGGAAATGTAGGGATCATAAAGGTTAGAGGAAAGTCAAATAAGAAGTAGTGTAACAGGTATGTGGGAAAATAAAGACAACTTTTCAGGTTAGGAACAGAGACAACCAAATCTTTGCTGACTTGTAAGGGGTTACTCAATAATATGACACTTAAGAAGAAAGGAGGCTAAATTAGATCTATTGAATGCTTTTTACCTATGCAAATAATCATTGTGTTTTTTCCCTTCTCCATGAATTTAATGGTCCCCACATGCAAATACCCAAGCTAGAGCTCAAAATAGAGTCCATGGCTGTGTATATGAAATTAATAAACACAGAAAGTATGGAAAAACATACGGAGAGGTAAGGGGTTGATTAGCTTCCTGTTAAAATTACAAAAAGGCACTCCTGGGGGAATCAAAAACCAAAAAGCACCCTCATCTAGAAAAACTAGAAAAATGTCTCACTTCTTCTAAGCTGGATCCCCATGTCAGAAACTTGTAGAGCAGAGGATGGCCTAGATTTCAAGGTCTGCCCACCACCACTGTCTTAAGACCTTCACTGAGCATTTTCACATAGGATGCAGCCTACACCTTCATACATAGATTCTGATGAACCCATTTTAATCAGAGCATTCAGTGTTTGACTGAGTTGATTATGTTGGTTGGCTGCCTTGGCACAGAAAAATCCAGACTGTATAATAATGTTATATCTAAGCAGCTGTGGAGAAGCCCAGATAGAATTCACAACCTTTATATATCCCATATTTTGCTAAGCATACAAAATTGCTCACATTTGTCCTTATTTGTTCTGTGCTCTTCTTAGTTTTACCTTCAAAATAAATATGTAAATCTGAATTCATAGGCTTCAAGGTTTGGACAGAGCAGTTTCAAAACTTGTTTTAAAGTTAAAAATCCTACACTATATCATGTCTTCCCCACAGTAAGTCTGAATTCCTATGAAAACTGTTTTTCCTACATTCATATATACTGCTTACATAAATCTCCTGGGCCATAATCACACTCCATAATCACACATACATGATATATGACATATCAAGCAAAATGTATTATTTGTAAGTTTAGATTGCCTGAGATTACAGCTATCATAGACACTCATTGCAATCTTAAAATTATTAGAAAAAAATCCATTTTATTCTTCAAATAGGCCCATGGCCTGGCTTTTGAAATGCATTCTTAGATCTTCAAGACCCTGAGAAGGTACAATACATCAACCGAGGAATGACTCTCTGGTGATGTTCTATTTCAGTACATCACTATTACAATGATTCTTTAATAATATACTGCCAAGTGTCACACATCAAGAGAGCACTTTGGAGCACAGAAGTCACTTTATTTATTTATTAGTGCTATCTCTCATTGCAGAGTTATTAGCTGACACTCAGGGTCATGAACCCAGAAAGGAGATTCTGCATCATTGTCATTATGATAAGCAATATCCTCAATGCCAAGTTGAAAATAACTGAGCTTACCTTGTGTATCCTCAAAGAGTAATTGTGATCATTTTGACAGGGAGGCAAACATTGTTTATGTTGTCAAATAGCAAGTAGAAATTTTAATATAAATTTTAATAATTTGTAGTTGTTACTTATAACTCTATTCAAACTGTGTAATAATGTGAGACTCATGGTATATCTGATTATAAATCATAACTTATTTCTTAATGATTTAGGTTAACATATTTATTTGATTTAGAAAATTTTATTTGCTGTATAAATGCCCGATTTTTGTTAACTTGCTGCAACTCTCTATTCTACCTAAAAAATATCGCACATCTTTTCTCCTGAGTTTGAAAATGCAAAGCGTAGGAAGGAAAACTGTTCTTGAAAACAACTCATTTAATCGATTTATATTATTTGCACAATAGCTTTTCCCTATTAAGTTATTTCTTTGCATTATTTTTATATCACTCTTTCCAAAGGATTAATTTTTATTTTATAGAATCTCATAAAATCCTGCCTTAGGGAGGGAAGGAGAAACTACCATATTTCAATATTTTCCTGAAAGTTATCTCATGATATTTTTTTGCTCCCTTCTAAAACCAAATAATTATTTCTATTTTACCAAAAATCTCTTGGAGAATATATATACTCTCAGAAATGATTGCAAAAAATTAATTATTCATGTAAAGAATATTGATTCTTGAAGAGCAAGAAACATTGATTGTTCTGAGAATAGAACTCTCCATGATACCATGTCTATCCTGAAATTAAGTAATTCTGTATCAAAATTATGATAACGGAATTAATAACAATGTAGGGGAAATTATATTTTAATCATTTCATATTGATAGGTATAAAGTAACAATTTCTCCATTGAGATTCAGTATCACTTTGAAAGGTCTTGCTCAAATTAATATTTCTATATTATAAATATATATTATATAATATATATCATATAATGTTTATATATGATATTGAAAAGCACCTAATGAAATAGTCACCTTCTTGCTTTCCCCTTCACTACCCAACAGAAATGTTCTTGGGGCTCTTATATGCTTTTGCTGCATCTGAACCCAAATCTCATTTTGAATTTTCACATATTATGGGAGGGACCAAGTGGGAGGTAATTGAGTCATGGGGGCAAGTCTTTCCCATGCTGTTCTCATGTTAGTGAATAAGTCTCATGAGATCTGATGGTTTTATAAAGAAGAGTTTCCCTGAACAAGTTATCTCATTCTTTGCCAGCTGCCATCCATGTAAGACGTGACTTGCTCCTCCTTGCCTTCCACCATGATTGTGAGGCCTCCCCAGCCATGTGGAACTATAAGTCCATTAAACCTCTTTCTTTTGTAAATTGACCAGTCTTGGGTATGTCTTTATCAGCAGCATGAAAACAGACTAATACAGGCTCCATGAAGTTTTCCCAGGTTTTAAAATTTTGTGTATTCACACAATGAATACTCTGGATAACATGGACCATTATGTTATGGAATCATACTATATATATATATATATATATATATATATATATATATATATATATATATATATGCCATTTGCCAGATGTGTGTGCTTATAATCAAACTTATGCTAACTCAGGGCCAGAAAACACTGTACACTGTTCAAACAAAGTTTTTTATTAGTTCAGAAAGCAAACATAAAATTGTTGGCAGCCTATTCAAAACAATAGAATGAGATAAAGTAAAATGGAAAATACTTAACTTCCTATCTTAAAAAAAAAGTAGACAAATATATGAAACAAATGATTTTCATACATTAGAAAACAAATGGCAGAGGAATATGATTCCTAGGAAAAAACAGGAAAACAAATAAAGTGAGCTAGGAAAAAACAGAAAAACAAATAAAGTGAGCCTGAAGAAAGCACTAGCTGATTGTCTAAAGGCAGTTTCCAGATTAAAGCAGGAAAAAGCATAACCCAAAAAGAAACAAAAATTTTTGAGTTGAGGAGATTGATTTCCAAGATTCCAAAGGGCAGAGATGCTAGAATTTGTGGCATAGAACACAGAAGTTAAGGGAGTTGCATAGAAGAGCTTCAGGTATCTGTGTGAATATACTCCTAGGCTGAGTATTGACATGTGTGTGGATAAAAGGTAACTGCTGTAGGCCGGGGGTGGGGAAAAAGACAGCAAAAAATAGGCAGAGCAATTTCTGCAGTAAACAAGAAAGTGGAAATATTGTATATTTCCACCAGTCAGAGGGGAAGAAATTCCACCTAGGGAAGCATCCAATAAAGACCTCAAAAGAACATTGCCTAAGTAGCCTGATGTATACCCACCCTAATAAAGCTTCATAAAACAAGCCTCACAGATATCTAACTACTTCGAAGTCACTTAGCTCTGTGCCAGAACAAAATCTAACTCTCTCTAAAGGAACACAACACAATCAAGGAGATAACAGTGTAAAGTTTACAATGTGTCTCTTCGAAAATTCAGCTTTTGCCAATGTGATAGCAGTAAGTGGTGGGGACTTTAATGGATGATTAGGCCATGAGGACTCAGTAATCATGAATGGAATTAGCTGCTATTATAAAGGCGCTTAATGGAGGGAGTTCTTTGGTTCTTTCACTCTTCTGCTATACAAGGACACAGAATCCCTTCCCTCAGGAGGATACAGCATTCAAAGTGCCATCTTGCAAACAGAGACCAGACTTCACCAAAAAAACAAACTTTCCAGTGCCTTGATCTTGAATTTTCCAGCCTCCAGAACTCTGAGAAAGTAAATTTTTATTCTTTAGATATTATCCAGTCTATGGTATTCTGCTATAGCAGCATAAATGAACTAAGACACATGTGAAGAAGCAGGAGAATATGGCCAGTTATCAAAAGATGGCTAATAGAAACAGACACAACAATCATACAGAGGATAGGTTTAGCAAACAAAAGATTTAGAAAGCTAGTAGAATCATTATAAATATATTCTATTTGTTCAAGAAACATATATATCCTATATGTTCAAGAATACAGAGGATAACTTGAACACTATGATATGAAAAATAAATAGTTTCTGAAAACTGAAAATGCTGGAAATGAAAAATATTATATCTGAAAAAAATTTACTGGATAAGATTAAAGGGAGAATATATTCCCAAAGAAAAAAAATATATATATAATTGAATACAGAAAAACAACATATCTAAAATAAAGGACAAAAATGTTTTTAAAAGTTCAGCAGAGCATCCAGTGACATATGGAAAAATATTAGCAAACACATATTCCTGGACTTTGATAAGAAGGGGATTACAAATATATTTTAAGAAATATAAAACTAAATCCACAAGTACAATATGCTCAGTGATTGAGACACAAAATAAGTGTATAGAACTCTAGCAAAGAGCATCATAATCAAATTGCTGAGAATAAATGATAAACAGAAAACTTATTATCAGAAACAGAAAAAAGGACATGCAGAAGAACAATTATAAAAGTGACAGCAAATTGGTTTCAGAAATCATACAAATTAGAAGATCTAAAATCTGCAAAGTTTAAATCTAAAATCACTAAATTTTTGAAAATTTTTGAAAAGCTCTAAAATCTCCAAATTTCTGAGAATTAAAAGGCATACTATTAAAAGAACATGGGTCAAAGGAGTAATTAAGATGTATATTAGAAAATATGTTCAATAAAATGAAGGGAAAAGAAAAACGTATCAAACTGTATCCAGTGAGGCAAAAGCAATGCTTTAAGGGACATATATAGCAAAAAAATACTTATATTGAAAAATAATTAAGAATGAATTAGCTTTCCCTTAAAAACTGGAAAATAAGAGTGAGTTAGATTCAAAAAAAGTTGAAGAAAAGATAATAAACATAGCCTATAAAATAATAAAATATAAAACAGAAAAACAATATATAAAATAAAGGAAATCAAATGCTGGTTCTGTGAAAAGATCAAACCGTTTATAAACATATAATTCAAATGATCAAGAAGAAAGTGAGAAGATAAAATTACTGATGTCAGGAATGAAAACATGTCTTACAGAAGTTAAAAATATAATGACAACATATTATGAATAACAGTATGACATTAAATTTGATGGCTTAAATGAAATGAGCTAATTCCTTGAAATGCATGTATTATCAAAGTTCATTTAAAAATAGTCTGAACAACCTTGTATCTACAAAGAAATTTATTTGCTGTTAAAAGTCTCACAAAGAAAATTTCAAAACACAATGGCTTTATATGCTAATTCTACTAAACATTTAAAAAATAAATAATGCAAATGAAGATATAGTAAATATCTAAAGAAGTGCTCTTATAAATTTTATACAAACTTTTCTGAAAAATTGAGTAGGAAACATTACCTAACTCATTATGAGACCCACTTTATTTTGACAGTAATACTAGGCAAAGCCATTAGAAGAAAACTAACTGTAAACTAATATCTCACATGAGCTTAGATAAACAAATAAGAATATTTTAAAACAGCAAATCTGCTAATAAATAAATAAGATAATATTTGAGTACCAAATAGTAACAGTAACTATCCTAGGAATGCAAAATTGGTTTAACATTGCAAATCAATCAATCCACTTCACAATGCTTATTACCAAACTAAAAAAAAAAAACCCATATGATCATCACAACATACACAGAAAACAGTCCGACAAAAGTTAATACAAATTTATAAGAACTCTCAACAAAATAATAATAGATAACTTTTTCAAACTAATAGCAGGCCTGTATTTTTAAAACTGCTAATTTTTTATAACTCATGATAATATAATTAAAGTTGAATACTGATTTCTTACCCCAAATATCAGAGTCAAGGCAACAATATCCACTTTCAGCACTTTTTTTTTTTTTTTTTTGACACAGGGTCTCGTTCTGTCGCCCAGGCTGGAGTGCAGTGGCGGGATCTCGGCTCACTGCAACCTCCGCCTTCCGGGTTCACGCCATTCTCCTGCCTCAGGCTCCCGAGTAGCTGGGACTACAGGCGCCCGCCACCACGCTCAGCTAATTTTTTGTATTTTTAGTAGAGACGGGGTTTCACTGTGTTAGCCAGGATGGTCTCGATCTCCTGACCTCGTGATCTGCCTGCCTCGGCCTCCCAAAGTGCTGGTATTACAGGCGTGAGCCACCGAGCGCGGCCTCAGCACTTCTATTCATTATTGCATTGTAGGTCCTAGCCCATGCTATCTGCAAAAATTTTTTTAAAGTCATAACGACAAAGTAAAACTTTATTTTTTTTAATAAGTTAGTTTATATAGGTAAGCCTAAGCATTTATAACATACTACTCGAACTAATAAATAAGTTTAGCAATGTCACAGGACTTAAGACTAATACATAAAATCAATTATATTTCTACTTGCTAGCAACAAAAATTAGAAATTAATATTTTAAAATACCTTTTAAAATGTCAAACAGCACCATATATTTTAGAATAAAATTAACAAAATAAGTGCAAGCATGTTAAATTGCAAACTACAAAATCTTTGTGAAAGAACTAAAAAAAATCTGTATGCAAAGATAAACTGCGTACAAAGACATGAAGATTCAATATTGTAAAGATGTCAATTCCAACAAAGTGACTTGTAGATCCAAGACAATCCAAGTCAAAATCCCAGACATTTATTATTGCAGAAATTAACAACAGGAATCTAAAATTTCCATTGAATTTTAACTGTTCAGGAAAAGAGTCAAACTCTGTAAAATATTTTAAGATATTTATTCTGAGCCAAATATGAGTGACCATGGCCCATGACACAGCCCTCAGGAGGTCCTGAGAACATGTGTCCAAGGTGGTTGGGATACAGCTTGGTTTTATATATTATAGGAAGGCATGAGACATCAATCAAACACATTTAAGAAATACATTGGTTTGGTTCAGAAAGACGGGACAGCTCAAAGGATGGGGGCTTCCAGGCCATAGGTAAATTTAAACATGTTCTGGTTGACAATTGGTTGAGTTTATCTGAAGACCGGGGATCAATGGAAAGGAATGTTCAGGTTAAAATAAAGAAAGGTTTGTGGAGACTAAGTATTATTGTGCAGAGGAATCTCTGAGATAGCAGATTTCAGAGAGAGGGCAGGTTGTAAAATGTTTCATATCAGACCTAAAATGGTGCCTGGCTCTTAGTTGGTTATCTCCTGGGCCTGGAAAGGAAGGAAGGAAAAAAAGTGGAAAGGGGATATAGAATGTGGATTTTTCCCACAAGAGACTTTGGAGGGCAATTTCAAGGTATGGCAAGGAAATGTATTTTGGGGTAAAACATTTTGATTTTCTTCCTTGTTATGCCAGAGTCAGCTTGGAAAGTAAGTCACGATATACAGGGTCAAATAAAACCCATCTGATGAGAATGTATGGTTTGTAGGTTATGACTCCCCAGACGCCTTAGATAGGAATTTGGGCAAGATAAAAAATCAGAGCTCAGTCCTCAGAGCTAAACTAACCAGAACAATTTTGGATAGGAGTAACCAAGAGTAGGACATGACTTAGTAAAAAACAAAACAAACAAACAAAAAAACCCTACATTTTGGTTTTGACGTAGGCTTAAATACACAGAGCAGTAGAAAAGAGAATCCAGAAATATACTAAAGTGTATATTTCTGTTGATATTATTGTTCAAGGTAATGCAAAGAGAAACAAATAATCAACAGATGGTTTTAGATCAATTGGAATACTCTGAACCCCTGTCTTACTCTAGGAACAAAAAACTGACTAGAAATATATAACAGACAGAAATGTAAGAGCCAAAATAATAAAACTTCCAAAAAAGTGTAAGCGTTCTTAGATAGGCTGCGAAATAATTTACCAGAAAAAAATTAATACATTGTATTTTGTTAAAATTTAAAACTTGGTTCTTAAAATGGCACTGTTAAGAAGAGTAAATGACAGCTGGGTGCAGTGGCTCATGCCTGTAATCCCAGCACTTTGGAAGGCTGAGCTGGGCAGATCACCTGAGGTCAGGAGTTCGAGACCAGTCTGGCCAAAATGGTGAAACCTCATCTCTACTAAAAATACAAAAAAATTAGCTGAGTGTGGTGGCACATGCCTGTAGTCCCAGCTACTCAGGAGGCTGAGGCAGGAGAATCGCTTGAACCCAGGAGGCAGAGGTTGCAGTGAGCTGAGATCATGCCATTGTACTTCAGCCTGGGTGACAAGAGCAAAACTCAGTCCCAAAAAATAAAAAATAAAAAAGAAGAGTAAATTACAAGCCACAAATGAAGATTATATTTGCAAGATATATATCTGGTAAATAATTACTTTCAGAATATATATTTTTAAAGTCTCAATATTAAGAAGACACAAACCCAATAATAAAAATGAGTACATATTTGATTTCAAATTTTACCAAAGAACATTTACAAATATCAAGAAAACACAAGAAAATGTGAGTATCATTTCTCATGAAATTAAAGTCACGCAGAATTTTTTATTCATCCACTAGAATGTCTAAAATTAAAAGGAAAATTCCCACAATACCAGAAACTGATAAGATAATAGAGAAAGGGGAGCTCTCATGTTTTGGGTGGGGGAATGCATACTGATACAGCCACTTTGGCAACATTTTGTATATTTTTGTAAAATTAATATACCATAAGATCCAGACCAAAAAAAAATGTTCACACAAAGCTGTTTATACGTATGTGCATAACAGCTTTATTCTTTACCATGAAAACTAAAAAGAATGTAAATATTCATCAACATGTGAATGGAGAAACAAATTGTCTTATACAATGGATTACTATTCAGCAAAAAGGAAACACAAGAAAAAGAACAAAAAACAGACACAGTCAGTAACGTGAATTAAACTTTATTAAGCTATGTGAAAGAAGCCCTATACAAACAACTACATATGTTGTGATTTAATTTATATTAAATTCTAAGAAAAGCAAACTACAATGACAGAAAGCAGATCAGAGGTTGCCAGGAGATAAGAGCAAAATATAAAGCTGACTGCAGAAGGGCACAGCAGAATTGTTTTTTGTGTTAATTAAAACATCTTATAATTATTTTGGTATTTAAACAATATAAAGTTCAAACACATTGAATTGTATACTTAAAATTGGTGAGTTGTAGTCTATGTAAATTATACCTCAGTGAAGCTTAAATAAAGCTTATTTTTTTAAATAACAGCACTTGTTTACATTTTGAATTAGTACAGTTCTTGAATCTTTATTAGACACTTAGATGTATCAATTTGTTATATTTTCCTACAAAGTAGTATAACATATGCAATAGATCTTTTGTTTCTAAGACAAAATTTGGGTTAGGTATTTATTTAATATGTATTTTATTACCACTGACTTTTTGATAGCATCATATTAAGTGGAAAATACAGCTTTAGTGTTACTAAATCACACACCCTTAAAAGAGGCAATAAGTGGTTAAGGGGATTTTGGTTAAGTTTGAAGTCTGACTTATTTTTACCTAGCAACCAAAAGGTTACCATTATTAATTTTATGTTGCAGTGGCCTAGAATCCTGTAAAAAGAATAAAAGTACAATATTATGTAAGTCAAAAAAGAACAGAAATTAAAAGATTAAAAATCTAATGGATGATGAACATTTTAAAAATTCATGTCCAAAATCATGATTTATTTCCAATTAATTATCCCTCATGCTAAACTATTGTTAATTAGAATTTTACATGCTTTAGTGGTTTTGTTTGTGATTAATTTGTAAATGTATTTTGATTTTATAGCTGAATAAACACTCTGCAAAAGGTGTTGAAAATTTATACATAGGACATTAATGTTAAAATAAATATAATTTGTCACTATTCAGGAAATAATGTGATTTTATTTTGTTAAAATGACCCAAATATTGTTCAAGTTTGAGGAAAACTGGTGAATAGAATTAGGATTTTATATATATAATATATATGTATATGTTTATAGTATATTTACACAATACTTTTCTCTCGACAAAAACAGGATTTTATGTTATTTTCTCGTCAAAATTTACTATGTGAAGAGATACTTTTTCGGCATTGTTCTAAAATAGGTACTGTGACTTTGAGCAAGATCAATATGCCCAAGTTTATTGATGGTAAAATAAAAATTATGCTCAATTCCTCATGTTCACTGTTTTTTTCACTAGAAAATGATTTAAAGTGACAGAGAGTTGAAAGCACTGCATTTCTGTATCACGTTTTCAGAAAATATTTTCATGTCATGGATTCCATAGGGTATTCAGTGGAAAATATGAAAAAAAAAGAAAAAAATAACCAAGGGCAAAGAAAATAACCATATGCTTCCTGTAGCCTTTTTTATTGCTCTGTTTTATTTTATATTCTTACATTATTGATTACCCTGAAGTGGTGATTATTATCATAGGTTTGCTAATAGGAGAGCTTTGAAAAGAAGAAAAGCAATGGTACAGGGATTTGCACTATTTACAAATTGTTTAACTGATCCTCTTTGGAAAAAACAAAATGTTGCCTAGCTGTTAGACAAAACAGGGTCTCCCTGTCATTGATATAATTTTTCTCTTTGTGAGAGGATCTGCAATGCATTAGAATTTCAAAATACTACATAACAGCATCAGTTTAAAAGCTCCCATATCACACATCACATATCACACACGCACATACACATGCTACTGCTGCTTTACCAAAATGAGTTCTTATTTCAAAAAAAACATTTTATAATGATTTAGTTTCCAAATGCTCGTAACAGTTTGTCATTTAGTATAGCTCATTTTAATATTTTGCTTTCTGGATGCATGTTGACTCCCCATATACCTGTAGTTAGCATGCAAAATTTATCATTTATATTTTATCAATTGTTTATGAAGCTGACAGATTTATGTCAGCAATTGCTTTACTCAGAGATCTAACATTTTGAGCTCTCATAGTTTCTAGTTGAAATAGTATGGCATGCAGCCAAACAATCATAGACAATAATGTATTTAGCTTTTGTGAGTTGTACTGAAAATAAAGACAAAAATTACTTCCATCGTTTCCATGATGATTATGATTACCTTATACACTTTCTGTATTTACTGTAATGACAAATAATGCCTTTCATAAAAAAAAATTTTTCCAAAAATTTACCTTCCATTTAATTTTTGACCAATTAGTCAGAAGTTATATCATTTTTTCAAAGAACTTTGAAGAGGATTTACAGAGACCCTTACAAAAGCACATCGCTTGACGCTTAGCATGGTGAACTGTGGTCAGATAATATTGATGAACTGCTGTCAGCTAGGAGTGTTGAGAGTTAGTTGATGGTTTAATTTGATGTGGAACAAAAGAAAGAAAGGGAGGAGTTGCTGTTTATTTGAGGAAAAGATGTCTAATATCAAAAAAGGGTGAGACAGGAAAAAATTTCTAGCATTAAATGATTTTCAAAAAAAAGAAAGGAACAAACACTCATCATTTGGAATCATCAATTATGTGCTAAAGATCACAGAAGCTATAATATGCTTCTACTAGGTCTACTGTTCTTTAATCTTCATAAGCTCAAAAGTTGGGCCTACATTTTTAATGTATTTCGTATGAAAACTGTAAAAATACAAAACTAGTAAAAAGATAATGAGTATATAAATCTTTCTTAAAATGAAGTCACAAAAACTTGCTCATGTAATTAACCATAATTTTAAACTAATACTGTATTTCAAGCAAGCTGAAATAAGAAAACAATAAAGGCTACAAAAACAGCACAAATCAGAATTAATAACTTAGAAATGAGATAAAGACACGTTATTAAAAATTAGAACTGTCAGTACTCACAAGAGATAACAAGAAAAATTTCAATATTGAAAACAAAATAATAAAAGCATACCCACAGAAGATCAAATAAACACCACATACAATTCTTATTAGAAACAGAAGTTGAAAGGAGGAAAATGAAAGTAAATTAGAAAGCTATTAAGAAAAAGATAAAAATAATTTTAGAGAAATAGATATATTTTAATATAGATAATTACTCATTAAAAAACTATTCTGTAAATTATAAATAAATAAGGAGAGATTAACATTCCTGGTTTGAAAATTTTGTGGAACTGGTACATTTCAGTTTGAGGAAACACCAAATACATCTTTTTCTGATCACTTTGGATTTAAGAAAGCATAAATTTATAAACAAATTTTAGCAGTTAACCTTTTCAAATATGGAAGAGATTTTGCTCAAAACATGGTGAACAATTAGTGTTAATTCAAAAATAATTCACTTCAGTAATGAGAAGCAAAATTGTGATTGAGGGGCAGTAAGAACCAAGAAAGTGGGAGCTGGGGACAAGAAACCACTAGAATTAGCATGGCCTGCAATAGAAAGCCCCTGTACATAAGGGCTAAGATTTTTTTATCTTAGCTTACTGTCTTCATTTACTTGCTATCTTACCCTTCTACCACAGGGACTGGTTTCACAGCCATTGTTCCTTTGGTCATTACCTAGTACTCCTAATTGCATTTCTTTTTTCACTGCTTCATAAAGATTCCCTAACTCTTCCCTAAAGAAAACATACAGTCCCTTTGAACTCTTCTTAGGCTGTGGTTTTTGTAAAAATGAATAATGGTAATAATGTAAAATTATAATGATAATTGCACAATTAGCCTAAGATATATGTTTTTATGTGATGACTAAGAAGTCAAAGGTCACCCACATATGCCAAAAAGCAAGAGGTATATTTAAGTAATCCCAGCACTTTGGGAGGCTGAGGCAGGTGGATCACAAAGTCAGGAGATTGAGACCATCCTGGCTAACATGGTGAAACTCCGTCTCTACTAAAAATACAAAAAAAAAAAAAAAAAAAAAAAAAAATTAGCCTGGCATGGTGGCAGGTGCCTGTAGTCCCAGCTAGCTGGGAGGCTGAGGCAGGAGAATGGCGTGAACCCAGGAGGCGGAGCTTGCAGTGAGCCGAAATCGTGCCACTGCACACTAGCCTGGGCGACAGAGCGAGACTGCATCTCAATAAATAAATAAATAAATAAATAATAATAGATATCTGAATGAAGATTCAGTTGCAACTGGAACTGCTTTCCATTTCTCTAGTTCTGCTTTGCTAGGATTTCATCCCAGTTCCTAGAGGAAAAGTTGTGGAAGTGATGAGTAGAGTTGTCCTAAAGCTGTGGGCAAGAACTGGTTAGTGATGTAGACATCGTGGAGCTGTATGGGAGGAATGATCCCAAATACACTTTACCTTTGCTACATTAATGTCACCATCCTGCCACTGTAGCTTTCGTGGTATGATAATCTAATCTCAAAGTAGGAAGCAGGTAAGAGTTTAGGTTAAGAGAGTAGTGAGCAAAAGAGAGCATAAAAGATATAATCTAACGTAAATTTAAATAAAAAGGAATTTTACATTTCCTGAGTGTCTTCGTCTTCTTCTTTTTTTTTTTTTTTTTTTTTTTTTTTTTTTTTTTTTTTTTTGAGACAGGGTCTCACTCCAGTGCCCAGGATGAAGTGCAGTGGTGCAATCATGGCTCATTCCAGCCTCGAATTCCCAGATTTAAGTGATCCTCCCACCTCAGCCTCTCAAGTAGCTAGGATTACAAGCACACACCTCCATACTCAGCTATTTTTTGTATTTTTTGTAGATGGGGTTTTGTCATGTTGCCCAGTCTGTTCTCGAACTCCTGGGCTGAAGTTATCCTCCCATCTTGGCCTCCCAAAGTGCTGGGATTACAGGTGTGAGCTACCATGCCTTGTTGTCTTTTAAGCAGAGCCTTAGTCAAATATTTGAGTTCAGGTAGTTTATTTGAGACTTCATCCAAAGAAGCAATAAAGAGAGAGCTGAGATAGTTATGGAGGAAAGAAAGATGTATTACTGAGAATACCATGGTAGGCCACCACTATGCTTTATGCAGGGCCTCTAAGAAATTTGCAAGATATCTCCCTGTATGATCCATCAAACTGATGGGAAGTTAAGAATTGCCCCTAGTTAATTGCCTCCCATTTACAATCTGTGCTTTTGCATATGCTGAGCCTCTATATGGCTTCCCCCAGAAAAGGCCCTGAGGCAGAAAAATGGGATATCAGGTGCAGAGCCATGATGGAGTGGGCCACTGTTAGTGACACCTAGAAGCATCTATCACAACTGTGGCCGAACAAGGAGATGAGCCAAGAGGATGTGACTCTAGCTAGGCTGAGCTTCCCTAAATATGGAATTGTCTGTAATTTGAATGCCAAAAGATTGTGAGGTAATAGAAATATAGCCCAATTTATTTGTTTATCTGTTTAACCTATATTTATCAGGTACCTGTTATCTGTCAGACACTGTTGTTTGGAAATAACACAAGATGAGCAAGCTCCTATTTTCTTGAAGTTCATAATGCAATAGGCACAGTGGAGATGGATGACAGCAATCAAATCACAGTGGGATAAATGTCATAGTAAGGGCCATATAGGGTATAAATGAAACTCAGGAGGAATTGGCATGCACTGAAATGGGTGACACATGGTTGCTTGGAGAAATGATTTCTAAACTAAGCATGAAAATGTGGTTGGAATTACATAAGCAATCACAGAGTGGAATACTTTTCAGTAGGAAGAAAATAAAGCTTTCTAATTCCTACATGACCATTTATATAGGAGTGTTTTTATATTTTGTATCCAGCTTTGAAGTGGACAAGCACCAGTTTACTCCAGAGCTTAGTATGCATTAAATGCTTAATATGTGTTAACTTTTTTATCACCACATCATCATCATCCTCATTAGCATCACTGATATCTTGTGAGTTTCTCCATGGTTTTCTTAAAAAAAAAAAAAAAAGAAAAAGAAAGGCCCTGAAGAAGAAAATAGCAATAGCAGCATTAGGTGCAGAGCCATGATGAAATGAGCCACTTGTCAGTAAGACTCAGAAAGTCTCAGAAAACACCAGTACACCAGAATCCCGTTGCTAGTGGGATGTCCCAAGAAAATGGACAGGTAAGAGTTAGCAGTCATAGAGATTGACAAGGGCCTAAGAACTCCAGGAAAATAATTCAGTGAAATGCATCTGGTGACTTAGGTTTTCATAAGGAGATACTATAGGCCAGGCACAGTGGCTCATGCCTGTCATTTCAGCACTTTGGGAGGCCAAGGCAGGTGGATCACCTGAGGTCAGGAGTTCGAGACCAGCTCGGCCAACATGGTGAAACCCCTTCTCTACTAAAAATACAAAAATTAGCCAGGTGTGGTGGTGGGCGCCTGTAATCCCAGCTACTCAGGAGGCTGAGGCAGGAGAATTGCTTGAACCTGGGAGGCGGAGGTTGCAGTGAGCTGAGATTACTCCACTGCACTCCAGCCTAGGTGATAGAAGATAAAGAAGATACTATAATATATGCAAATACATCATAAAAAACAGCCAAGAGCCCAGGGTTCGTCATCAGGGAGGCTTTGTTTCAGTTGAGTCTCCTTTTATATCAGCTTTGTGATCTTAACAATAAAGCCTCTATATACTTCAATTTCTGAAACTGCAAGATGTTTCTATTACTTATATCCAGTTCACAAAATAGTTATAAGAGTTAAAAAATATCATTGAGGCACAGCATTTAACATAATACCTGAGCCATCCTTAGTTGTAAATGAATGTTAGTTATTATTTCCTCTGTTTTTAAATACTCAGGTGAACACTCAAGCTTCTAAAAATATTTTGAAGGGTAGTATTTTTCTCTGGTATTATATAAGACTGACCCTCCCTTCTAAAAGTTACAGTATTAATTATTTTTCCTGAAAATTGCTTTCAATAATTTTTATTCTCTTTTTTTTCTTTTTCTTTTTCTTTTTTTTTTTTTTTGAGACAGGGTCTTGCTCTGTTACCCAGGCTGGGGTGTTGGTGTGTTATCCTTACTCAATGCAACCTCAAACTCCTGGGCTGAAGCAATCCTCCCACTTCAGCCTTCCAAGCAGTTGGGACTACAGGCATGCCCCACCATGCCCAGCTAATTTATTTTTTATTATTTGTAGAGACAGATTCTCACCATGTTGCCTAGGCTCGTCTAGAACTCCTGGGCTCAAACTGTCCTCCTACCTTGGCCTCCCAAAGTGCTGAGATTACAGTTGTGAGCCACCGTAGTTGGCCAATAATTCTCATTCTCTTCATGTTTGTTTGTTTAACTTCTAAGCACTTTAGACATCCATAAAATTGAATTTGATGTGAGCTTCTCAGACTGAAGCAATTCGTAGTGTGACAGAAGCAGGTACCTTCAGTTAGATTTGACCAAAGTTATACTCAAAGTGCTTGGTCACTGGTCCTGAGTCAAGATTAGTCACCCACTCTAATCACATTGAGAATGACCTTCGCGATTAAACATAGCATATATTGTGTATCTTCGTGCTAAAAGGCATGCTGGAAGCCAGGCAGCAAAATCAAATGATAATGCCAACTCTACTCTCTACCACAACTGTTGGGGGGCTAATTTTGTCATCAGTGTGTACATGCTTAGAGAGTAGGGTACAAATGTGCTTATTAGTTAACGTAGACTATGCTAGCGCAGGACAGCCATTTAACTTTGATGTTACTCTGATATCAGAGAAAACAGTTTGGCCAATTCATTCATTGTATACCACAGATTACTTTGATATTTATTTTCAAATAAAATTGCTCCTCATGTCCTACTTTCCAGTTCTGCTTTTAGCAAATCTTGCCTGAGCAGTCTCATCACAATAATTAAATAAGTTTACACAGCTCAATTTAGACAATGTCATTGTCCTGTTCAAACTCCTTTACAACTTCCTGAAATAAAATGCTTATCATTCAGTCTGGCATAGTCCTTCACAATCTGACCATACCCAACCTGCCACTTTTCTTTTCTTATCCCTCATATTATAATGAATATCTTGTATCTACACGTTGCACTGCCCTATGATTATTTCTCAAATACGTTATTTAATTTCACTTTTCCAACTTTCCACACACAGTTTCGTTCCAACAAAAACTTTGAACCTTTATTTTCTCTGTCTATAGACAGTCTGCTGATTTCTGCAAGCCTACCTGAAAGGTAACCTTCTCCACATAAGTTGTGCCGGCTGCTTTAGGCAAACAAACAAAAATAAACCTGCTTTTCCCTCAACACTGTGCCTATATCTTTTTATTACAGTACAAAACATTTGCCCTATATAACCGAATTTGGTGCATTTCAGTCTATGCATTTCATTTTATTGTAAAATGTTGATATTAAAGGCCATATCTGCTTGCTTTTGTGAGTACTAGTTCTGCAATTCAGCCTGGTGCTTTGCACATACTAGGCACTCCAGCAACAATAAAATGTTTGCCAAAATAGCTCATTTACAATAAAATGCTAATTCAGAGTATCTTCAGCTGAATACATTTAACATATTTACACATATTGAAAGGGATCATCTGCCATGTAATTGTTTATTGGTGAATTCTTTCTGGCTTAAAGAGATTAGCAGCCCCTCCCCTGTCCAAGCCCCTCCCCATGCCAAAAGAAACTTTGCCCTCAGGACACTGGGATGATTGCAGAGACAGAGCTTCATGGACTTTGGCCAGCAGAAGTTTCCTGGCTAGTATTATCTTGAAACATCTAAAAACATAAATTTATGCTTTTATAAAAAGAGTTATTAAAAAATGTTTATAGACAATGTGTCTAAATGACCTTTTGTTAATTATGTGGGTTGCAGAAAAATACATTTTGTTCTCTGAGTTTGATTTTACATCCCTCATATTCACTTTAGTCAATAGAAGTTTCTCTTACACACAAAAAAGGTCTTATTAATGAAGTGTCAGTAAAACCAATACTGTGTTGCTTAAAATAAGAAGAGAATATTCTTTCATTTCCTAACAAAAGTTATTATGAAATTTAGACACCTGAGCTTTACCTAAAACGTAGGACAGAAAAAATTAATAAGAGCCTATTCAGATCAGAGGTTCCATTTCAGATTTTAAAATCTTTGTCTACCCAGATCATTTGTAATGTATCACAATAAGTTTGTTACTAATATCAAACTACTTAGGTTTACAAATGATATCTCTTTTAATAACAAGAAACACTATCACCAAATCATTTGTCTTGAGTTTCAAGGGGAAAAATGCTGGTGTGTTTACACATAAAGAACTGTAAAACAATCTTTACTTCTTCATAAGAAGTACTGAAAGATACAAGTCTTTTGAAATTATTTAATTCTTTTCAGGAGACTACTTATGTATGCACAATCAAATTACCAGAAAATTGTTGAATGACACATTGTCGAGATAACTATTTTATATAGAATTAAATTTTTTTTTTGATTTTTAGAATAGTTCGCACAATTGCCCCTCAAAGTACAATGGGGTTATAACCTCATAAACATGTAATGAGTTGAAAATATTGTTAAGTCAAAAATGCGCTTAATACATCTAACCTACATCATAGCCTAGCACAGCCTACCTTAAACATGCTCAGAACACTTAACATTAGGCTACAGTTGGGCAACATTATCTAACACAAGCCTATTTTAAAATAAAGAGTTAACTAGCTCATGTAATTTATTGAATACTATGTTGAAAGTGAAAAACAATGGTTGTATATGTACTCAAAGTATGCTTTCTAATGAATGCATATCACTTTCATACCATCATAAATTGAAAAATTGTTAGGAACTGTCTGTATAGTATTGAAAAGATGAAAAATCATATATTAGAAAATAATGTAAGTTTAAATAATACATAAAGGAATAAGTTATATATGCTAGAAATACTATATATGTATTTATACATATATATATTTAGAGAGAGAGAGAGAGAAAGAGGGAGAGAGAAACCTGAATTAAATGAAATAGCACACTCAAGACATCTGGGCTACTTTGGTCAGTGCCTACCCATGGTCAAAATGAACAAACAACAACAAAAAACAAAATAAGAGAGAAGGAAGGAAGGAAAAGAAACACAGAGTATTTGTAACAATAAATTTCATCTCCAAGAAAATTACAACTACTTTGGGAAAATTTATTAATTCTGTCCTTCCAAATGAGAGCTTTATAATGACTGGGATGATTAATATTCTATTTTTGTTTTTTTTCATGGCTAACACCAAATATAGTAGCAGATAATTAATAAACCATTGTCAAATAAATAAATAAATAACAAATTTTTCCTTTTACTGGCCCTCTATATTACACTTGCTTTGATCTTATTACACTTGGCCTAGCTAATCTACAATGTCAAGTTTGGATCCTGTCCTACCCAATATGTTCTTTAATTCCATGCTATAGATTGGACCAAGTATATATGTGGAAGGTTTCCACTTAGACTGGAGGGTAGACTTAAAATTACTTTCCTATAACTAGTCAATACATCTCCAAATATAGTAGATATTACCTCAGTTTGATTTTCCTCTGTTACTTAGTTTCTACTCTAAAACTAAAAATCTATATTTAATCATCAATTTCTGCTGATACTTAGATATAAACAATCTCACTAGTGATTTATATTTTCCATCACTATAGACTTTTTTGTTTCATTGAATTAGATGATCATTTATCAAAAGTTCCATGTAAGAAAAATAATGCAAACAACATATTGTAACAAGTAGAATCAGGTACCTGCTTGCTACACTGCATTGACCATCATTTTCATAGTATTTTAAAACAGTTTTTTAAAATCATTAAGCATTTTGCATTGTTACTATTTAAAAACGCTTTAAAAATAAAATTAATTTTTCATATGTAATCACTATATTCTAAGCATGATAGCATTTGTTATAGAAAACCCAAAGAAATATTAGAAATAGCTTAACCTTTAAGGTTCTTACAGTATATTGCATATAAAAGACTAATTTATGTGGCAAAATAAACAAACAACATGAAACAGAATACATTATTTGATACAACTGTCATAAAAATTCTAAAAGAAAATGAAGATAAATAGACATTAATTAAAATAATCTTTCAGTGGGTTGTTGTAAGTGTGAAATATGTACTGATTAATGAACTAAATAAAATTATTAATATGTATGAGAAGCTGAGATTAAAATAGTAAGAGAAAAAAAGCATATATTACTGCCCTCCCTGGAGATTATTAATTAATGGACGTGATAAATTTTAATAAAACACTATACAGATAAAGCCAAATTCACAACTACATTACATGTCAGAAGGACAGTGATCTTGTGCTATATTACAGCATATCAAAGGATTGTGACACAGTTAAGAATATCAAACAGGTTTTCAAAAAAATGTGATGGTGTCGTATAGAGTTATCTGACTGACATCTTTGTCCAACCCACTTTCCCCTTTCTTTGCCTCTACAATCAAGACTTCTTTGGGAGTTAGATTTTCTTGAAACTAGACTTGATTGTCCAGCTGATAGTTTCAGTTAATGAACTGAGAAGTGTTAGAGTTCCAGACTTAAACTGAAGTTAAATTGGCACAACCCATTCTTTTCTTTCTAACATCTATAACATAGATGTGATTCCTTATGCTACAACAGCTATTTTGCCTCCTCCTTGAGTTAAACATACACACATAAACACACATACTCTCTCTCTCACACACACACATATACAGATACACAGACACACATACAACATATCAGGGATGACAAAATGTAAAAAAAAAAAGTCTAATTTTGAGTATATTGTTTACCCCCTGAATCAGTCCCAGATTGCCTACTTCCAGATCTTATGTGAGATTTTTTGATGGATCTATTGCATAAGGCACTATTAATTGAGTTGCTATTATGCACAGTCTAAAACTTTGATTCACTGATGATACATTGATAATTGACATGATGGCTAAAGGTTGAGTAGAAGTCAGTTAAACTAATGGGGTGAAACTGAATACTCCCAGGAGGGGATATTTCTGCTTTAAAGTAAAGCTTTTCCTAATAATTTATTGGCTTTCCAACAGCACCCCCAATCTTACTTAGAGCATAGTAATTAATATGTATTAAAATAACTATTTCTCTGAATTTTATAATTTTAGAAGATGTTAATAAATTTGAAGCCTAAATTTGAAGTAGAATAATGAAACAAACTTCAAAAAACTACAAAAATTTTAGTGAATACACTGTAGCAAGCATACTTAGGTACATACTTAGGAAGAATAGGTACATAGTTCTACCTGTTACAGCATGTTATTTGCACAGTTATGCAATATGTACTCAGGTCCTGAGGAAGGGGAAATAACAAGGCAAATTTGAGGAGCTGATACTCAGGAAAGATGAGTACAGAGAGTAAGAAGAGAACAATAATGTAAATTGACAGGTGAAATGGGTAGGTTGCAAACCAAGAAATTTCCTGAAAGCTGCACTAAAAGTTTGTTCTTCTTTGTGAGAAAAATGATAAATCAACAAGATCTAAGACTAAATGTCTAAGGAATGACATTAGCAGATTTATATTTTATAAAGATTACTCAGGCAACATGGATAGAAAGTAAAAAGGGATCCAAAGGAGAAGAAGTAAAGATTCTATTCTATTCTGTGCTGTCCTGTCCTGTCCTGTCGTATCCTATTCTAATGTTTGTGAGAATGATGGCAGTAATTCCTTAGGCTGTAGTGGTAGAGACAGAGGAAACTACATGAAATTTGGAGAAATTTTAAAGGTAAAACGGGTGGAATTTTGTGTAGTATTGTGGACCTAAGTTGTAAGAAGATACAGTTATTAAGCATGATTCATGAATTTGTGGTTTGTGCAACTGGACATTTACTGGTACTATTTACTGAACTAAAAAAAAGAATCCTAAAGTGGAAGAATGAGGGATAGATTACCAATTAGGGTTTGTACATGTTGGGTTTGCAATCCCAAAAAGATTTTCAAGTGGTGACCTCAGTAAGGCCGTTATGTATATTAATGACTTTTAGAGGAGAGGAGGAAAGGTCTGGACTAATAACATACATTTGAGGGTTGCCTGTGATTATATTACAATTAAATTATTTAAAGTGGAAGAGACAATGAGAAAGCATATGTTAAGAAAATAAGACTAATGACTGGGTATTTAAAAAATCCAATATTTAACATTTGGTCAAGAATGAGGAGGTTGCAAAAAATCCTGGTCAAAATCTAAATAAAGATTGGTCAAGAGATATTAGAGAAATAAGGAACTCTGTATTTTCATTAAAATCTAAGCACAATTACAATTTCAAAATTTAATTATCCTAATTTCAAAATAAGGAAAATGAAGATCACCAAGTTTAAATTCAAGTTTGGGTTAGATATAATGTTTTAGAGTTATTATTTGAGCACAGTATTTTTTATTATTCCAAAATCAATGTTATTCCTGTTACAGGCATATGAACATTAAAAAAATACCTTGAAAATAATATGGGATGTGTAGTATCAGATAGTATTTTTTTCATTTTTTCATCACATCTTTTATTTTTTGGTAGGATATCATTACAAACACAAGTGAGATCACTCATTCTATCAGATTCATTTTTCTTTCTCCCCAGAGAAAATTACCATTCTGAAATTGTGAGTCATCCTTCCCGTTCACACTTCTTTTCCAAATTCATTCATTTAAATTGACAGATAAAATTCTATGTATGTATTATATGTAACCTAATGTCTTGGAGCATATATGCATTATGGATAGGTTAAATCCAGCTAATTAACCTATGCATCCTTTACATAGTTATCATTTTTGTGATAGTAAGACTTAGTATTTACTCTTCCAGCATTTTCTTTCTTTTTTTTGTTTTTTTTGGTACTTTTTCTTCCAGCATTTTCAAGAAGGCAATATATCATTAGTCTCTGTAGTCACCATATTGAACCACAGGTCTTTTAAAATTATTTCTTCTATCTAACTGTAATTTTGTATCCTTTAACCAGTATCTCCCCAGCTTTTCCCGCCACACACACACCAGCTGCCCCAGCTTCTGGTAACCACCGTTCTACTCTTTATATGAGATGAACTTTTTAAAGATTTCATCTATGAGTGAGATCCTGTGGTATTTGTCTTTCTGTGCCTGGCTTATTTCACTTAGCATAGTGTCCTCCAGATTCATCCATGATAGGATTTCCTTCCTTTTTAAGACTGAATAGTATTCCCTTGTGTATATATACAATATTTTCTTTATCCACCAATCTGTTGAAGGATACATCAGTTGATCCCGTATCTTGTCTATAATAAATAATATTGCAATGAACATGGGAGCTCAGAGATATCTCTTTGATATACTGATTTCATTTCTTTGGCCTGTATACCCAGTAGGGAGATTGCTGAATCATGCTGAATCATATGATAGTTATATTTTTAATTTTTGAAGAACCGCTATACCGTTTTTCATAATGGCTGTACTAATTTTCATTCCCACCAACAGTGTACCAGAGTTGCCTTTTCTCCATATCCTCTCCAAAATTTGTTATCTTCTGTATTCTTGGTAATAGCCATTCTAACATGTATGAGGCAATATCTCATTGTGGTTTTAATTTGCATTTCCCTGATGATTAGTGATGTTGAGCATTTTTTCATACATCTGTTGGCCATTTGCAAGTCTTCTTTTGAGACGTGTATTCACTTCCTCTGCTTATTTTGAATTTTGTTGTTTCCTTGATATCGAGTTATATGTGTTTCTTACACTGGATATTAATCCTTAATCAGATATATGGTTTGCAAATATGTCCTCCCATTGCAGGTTGTCTTTTCACTCTTTGATTGTGTCTTTTGTTCCGCAAAACCTTTTTAGTTTGATGCAATCTCATTTGTCTTTTTTGTTTTTGTTACCTGTGCTCTCAGAGTCATACCAAAAAAACGTATTGCCCAAACCAGCGTCAGTAAGTTTTTCTTTTATGTTTTCTAGTACTTTTACAGTTTCAAGTCTTCTATTTAAGTCTTTAATTCATTTTGAATTGACTTTTGTATATGGTGTAAGATAAGGATCCAATTTCATTCTTTTGCATGTGGATATCTACTTTTCCTAACACCTTTATTGAAGAGACTGTCTTTTCCCTGTTGTGTTATTGGGACCCTTGTTGAAAATCAATTGACTATAAATGCATGGATTAACTTCTGGGATCTCTCTGTTTTCTGTTCCTCGGACTAAATATCTTTTTTTCTTTTAAAAAATGCCAGTACTATGCTGTTTCAGTTACTCTAGCTGTGTAACATAATTTGAAATCAGGTAGTATGATGACTTTTAGCTTTGTTCTGTGTTGCTCAAGAGTGCTTTAGCTATTTGGGGTCTTTAGTAGTTTCATATAAATTTTAGGATTTTAAAAAAATATTTCTGAGAAAAATCTCATTAGAAATCTGATAACGATTGCATTGAATCTCTAGGTCATTTGGGTATAATAGACATTTTAACAATATTAATTTTTCAGATCCGTAAGCCAGAGATATTTATTTGTGTCTTCTTCAGTTTTTTTCATCAATGTTTTTTAGTTTTCATTATACAAATGGATCACGGGAGTTTAAAACAATTACATACTTTCGATTTTTTTTGTTAAAACTCCCATTTTGTGCATCATAGAATGTACTTCCCTAAAAATGAAATGAATTTATAAGGAATAGGAACATATTTCCTTGTTCCTTTTAATTCCCTCTTCAGTATTTTTGTCACCATGTTAGGGTCAGCGAATATCTGTGTTACTGGCATTGAACCCGTATGGGTCTGCGACAGCCTCAATTCTTGCCTCATCAGAAGAAAGAATTCAACTGAGGGCCATAAGGCAGAAAAAGGGACTAAGGCAAGTTTCAGAGCAGGAGTCAAAGTTTGTTAAAAAGCTTTAGAGGAGGAAAGAAAGGAAAGTACACAAGTACTCAAGTGGGCACTTTGGAGGTCAAGTGCGGAGTTTGACCTTTTGACTTGTGGATTTATATGTTGGCATATTTCCAGGGTCTTGCATTCCTTTTCCTATGATTCTTCCCTTAGGGTGAGCTGCCCACATGCATTGTACCCTTCTTGCACTTGGGAGGGGAGCATGCACAGTGTGTTCAGGAATCATGTTGTACACATGCTCACTTCCCTTTCTGGTGGAATGCCCCTGGATGGTCATACTCTGCCATTTTGTCTTTTAATATGCATGCTCAAGCCCACTCTTTCAATTCCTGAGATTTTATTGGGAGCCACCAATTACCAATTTCAAGTGTTTTTATCTGTTAAGAAATTGCCTTTCCCTCACACTGGCTGTGACCAATTATCATTTTTAGAAAGGCAGAATGACAACTGCTGAACCATCTCCTGATGGTTGCTTGACATTCCTGGTGGGTGCCGGGAGCCCTCTCCTGCCCTGGTCATGCCTGACTAGCTACCTACTATAACAAGCACACTATGTATTTTGTGGTTCGGTACATTTTAATTTTTCCCTGAAATATTTTAGCCACACATTTCAATATCCCAGGATTACTTTATATTTTTGTCACTTGTAATTGTGGTTGTGTTTTTACTATTAATAATACAAATACAATAATATAGTATTCAAAGGTTAACAAATGTAAAACATGGGTATTCAAAACTTAATTTAAATCGGGTTAATGAGTATTTCAATTTTCACTATGTAAACCAAAAGTAAAATTCTAATAAAATTTATAAGGAACCAACCAACCAACCAACTGAATGGACCCTCCTGTCAGCCAAGGGGATTCCAAAGAAACTTGAGAAACTAGTTCAGGTCATGATGGGAAGAGGGGGCCAGACATGCCACATCACACCCTCTTCCTTTTAGAGTTTAGACACAACTGAGCAGCATTAACATTAAAATATACATCCTAAGACTGACATAACAGACTCTTTGTAGCAATAAGAAACCAACTCCAACCTGACTCTGGAATAACATCACATGACAGATGACAGGCCCTAAAAGAAACCAAAGTATTTTACCCCAAAATATATTTCTTTGACATATTTTGGAATGGGCCTACAAAGCCATCTCTTGTGGGGAAAATTTACATCTTATAGAGAACCTCCCTTCCCTTTCTAGGTTGTTTCCTGATACCGGAGAGATTTAACTAATAGCCTGACACCTTTTAAGATCTGTTAAGAAGCCAGGTGCGGTGGCTAACCCCTGTAATCCCAGCACTTTGGGAGCCAAGGCCGGTGGATCATCTGAGGTCAGGAGTTCGAGACCAGCCTGGCCAACATGGCGAAAGCTGTCTCTACTAAAATTACAAAAATTAGCTGAGTGTTGGTGCACACCTGTAATTGCAGCTACTCAGGAGGCTGAGGCAGGAGAATCGCTTGAACCCAGGAGTCAGAGGTTGCAGTGAGCCGAGATCACACCATTGCACTCCAGCGTGGGTGACAGGGTGAGACTTCATCAAAAAAAAAAAAAAAAAAAAGATTTGATAAGAAACATTTACCATCTGTTCTCTGAAGTTGGCTACCTGAAGACCTCATCTAAATATCTACATATCTACATAACAAGAAACTTGGCTTCCACAATTCTCCTTATCTTCACCCCAAGCAATTTTTTCTCCTTACTTCAACTCTTTAGACTAAACTCTTTCCACCCAACTCCCAATCGGGAAATCTTGAAATCCACGTAGGACCTGAAGTCCACTCCCCCACCCCCACCAATTCCCATGATGCCCTTTGAGATGCACCACCTTTCCAGGCCAAACCAATGCATACTTTACATGTATTGATTTATGTCTTTGCCTGTAATTTCTGTCTCCCTAACCCAACCACTGGGGCACATGTCCTCAGGACTTCCTGAGGCTGTGTCATGGGTCATGACTCTCACATTTGGCTCAGAATAAAACTCTTCAAATATTTTACAATTTGGCTTTTTCATCAACAATGATCTCATGGTTAAATTTTATAGGGATTCTTTTCTAAGTGGCATTTTCTTTTGTGTGGAAAGGAGGATAAACTGTACACTTTTGATCAGTAAGGAGATTGTCAGATAACTAATCAAATATCAGAGGTGGAAAGGGTCTTACTATTCGTATTGCCTGAATACATTATTTTGTATTTGTTGATACTGAGAAACAGACAGCAAAGTGATTTGCCCAAAGACCTGTAGTGATGAGTACCAGAATTTGGATATGTGTAGAGCAAGTATGATCTGAAATTCTCTTAGACATTTGTTTCTACAAATTTATCTGTTCTTTTTAGTTTGACATTTTTTCTTTGAAATGTTTTACCATTAGAAATCAACTTTCAAAATAATACATATAACAAATATATAAATATTTACACATACATATATATACACACATACACGTGGCTTATGTATAACATCCTATAAAAATAAAAACTAAAATATAAAATCATCAGAAAATGCTTAATAATGTGTTTTAAAAGAATGTCCTTTAATCACTTTTTTTTCTATTTCTGTAAGTAAAGCTGGCTGGAAGAGATAGTAATACATTAATACACTAATTTAATCCACTAAAATGTTAGATTAAAAAATAAAAGCACATTTCAAAAGTCTTTGAGATAAAACAGATATGAGTTGGAAAATAAGCAGAATAAAGGGAAGCTAATTTATCTAACTAAAATTAATATGAAATGCAATTTTAATGGAAAGGACCATTTAAGGAACTCAGAGGGAAATAAATTTGATAACCTCATAATAACAACAGGAGTCCAATTACTAATGTAAAAATAAATCAGTAAATAATCAACCATTGCATTAATCTCATGAACTCAATTATCACTTTTTGCACACAGAAACTCAAGTAATATTGTATGACCCAATTTTAATTCAAACAATTTATTCAAGAAATAGTTATCTTGGTTTTGGGTTAGGATACAGAAATTTATGAGACTGTCACTTTCATCCTTATAGACAGATAACCTTTAAAATCAGAGTTTCATTATTGTCTGTGGGTTGTGTGTGCATGTGTGTGTTGTTTTTCCTATTAGATGTAAAGAAATTTAAATAAACCAAATTCCCAGAAAGTGACAAACACTTCCTAGAAAAACAAACACTCCAAGAAAACCCCCAAAGCAAATGGATGGGTGGTAGAATGAGGAGAAATGTACCATAGACAAGGTCAGGAAAAATAGATCTTTTAACAAACTTTTAATAGATTTTTGTGGGCTGACACAATGTTTCTATCCTACTGCATTTGACTGCCAACTATTTTTCTTCATTGCCTAGTTTAATATGCCAAACACTGGGCCACAGCACTAAGTTGTACAGAGCCTGATGAAGCCTTGAAGGAAGCCAGGAGTTCAGAGATAAATTCCTCTTAAACCCATAAGATTTTTGCCAATGGTAACATAGAGGCTGTGAAGGCTAAGGCTTGAGTAAGAGAATTGTGAAAAATCACTCCAAGGTTCTCTAGACAGTCATTGAGTATACTCTACAAGCCCTCCAATGGTAAGAAGCAGGCAAAAAAATAGATGAGAAAAGATATTCTGACATGCAGAATGTCTCTGGAAGGACGGGAGAGTAAAGAGAACTCCAAAGTGACCCGAAAAGTTGGAAGTGAGGTTGGGAAGCAAAGAAAGAAAGAGAGAAAGAGAGAGAGAGGGACAGAGAGAGAGAGAGAGATTATATAATTAAGATAATAACTTGGTTATTAAGCACAGAGACCTGTGAGAAATTGCGGTGTTCAGATCCTGAGTTCTCCTGAAGAAAAGCTCCTAATCTCATATTCAAATTATTTGAAACCAGTGGTATAGTGAAGCTAACAAAAGCTGCATCAAAAACCAGAGTGAGTTCTATTATAGCCCATTACCCTTACAGAGCCTTACATATTTGTGTGCCTTTGTCTGAGAGTAAATGTCATACACTTCAATCTCCACAGTTATTTCCTACACAATATTTGTCATACATTAAAATTTCTGAGACATGACAAGAAGCAAGAAAATGTTGCCTTTGTTTAAAAAAATAATTCAGTGAAGCAAATCAAGAAATGGCTCAATGTTGGGATTATTAGGCAGAGATCTTATAGCAACTGTAATAAATGTTTTAAAGAATCAACTCGAAAAAATATGTGAAGAAATGGGAAATTTCAGCAGACAGATGATAATTATCAGAGTAAGCAAAGTGGAAATGTTACAAATGAAAAAAAATGCTATTAGAAACGAAGAACTCATTTGATTTGCTTAGCAACAGAGGAAAGATCAGTGAGGTTAAATATAGATTTTTAGAAATAATCCAAAGTAAAATACAAAAGACATAAGAGTGTCTTATTTATTCTGGCTATTAACCCCTCGCCAGATGTATGTTTGAAGTATTTTCTCCCATTCTTCTCTTCACTCTGTTGATTATTTTCTTTGTTGTGCAAAAGCTTTTTATTTAATACAATCCCATTTGTCTATTTTTGCTTTTTTTTTTTGCCTGTGCGTTTGAAATCTTATCTAAAAAGTCCTTCTCCAGTCCAATGTCTTGCAGTATTTTCTCTATGTTTTCATCAAGGTAAAAGGCCTTACTAGACATCTCTCAAAAGAAGACATACAAATGGCCAATAGGTATATGAAAAAAAATGGTAAACATCACTAATTATAAGAAAAATGCAAATCAAAAGCACAGTGAGATATCACCACTCCAGATAGACTGGCTATTTTCAGAAAGACAAAAGATAACAAATGTTGATGAGGATGTGGAGAAATAGAAACCCTTACACACGGTTGGTTGGTGTGTAATTAGTATAGCTGTTAAGGAAAACAGTACAGAGATTTCTTGAAAAATTAGAAAATAGAACTACCACATAATCCAGCAATCTAGTTTTCTAGCTATATATCCAAAGTGAGTAAAATCAGTATACTGAAGAGGCATCTGCACCTCCATGCTTTTACTGCAGCACTATTCACAATGGCCAAGACATTGAATCAACTGTCTCCAACAACAGATGAATAGATTTCAAAATGGTTTATCTGTACAAAGACATACTATTCAGTCATTTAAAAAGGGAAATCCTGTCATTTGTGACAATATAGATAAACCTGAAGAACATGATGTTCAGTGAAATAAGCCAGACACAGAAAGACAAATACTGCATAATTTCACTCATATGTGGAATCTTAAAAAGTTGTTTTCATACAATTCATGAATAAAACTGTTTGCCAGAGACTGGGGATGACATGGAGCAGGAGAGAGAAGGAAAGGTTGGTCAATAGGTATAAAGTTATAACAGAGAAGAAGAATAAGTTCTGATTCCCTTTCACACAGTGAGGTGACTGTAGTCAACAATAAGTTGTGGTATATTTCAAAATAGCCAGGAAATAAGATTATGGATGTTCCTACCACAAAGAAATAATAAATGTTTCAGGTGATAGATATGTTAATTTCTCTGAATTGATCATTACCTGTGGGTACATGTATCAAAACATCCCATGATAGCCCATAAATATGTACAAGAACCAAGTGTCACTTAAAGAAAAAAGACCTAAGAGTGAAAATAGAAAACGAGTTTTTGGCACAATGTCTCTACATATGAATAATTACATATTCCGAGGAACAATATCAATGTTTCTACCTATGAGTAATTAATGTCTCAGAAGAAGAGAAAGAATAGGGTAAAGAAACATTTGAAGTAATAGTGGTTGAGAATTTTTCAAAATTAAAGAAAATGATCATTTCAAAGATCCAAGAAGTTCAGTAAAACCTAAGCAGAGCACAAATGGGCAAGAAAAAAATAAATTTTAAAACATTCTTAAAGTTTACTAGGGAGCCATTATGCTAGTATAGAATATCTGTAGACTACATCTGTGAGTAAAGTTTGTAAACATCCATAAATCCTTTTCCATAGGGTTCAATGGGTAATCACAAAGAAGAATGGGGCAGAGCTAGAGAACAGAGAGAACCCTTTTTGGTGACTCAAGTGTGCAGAAGGTAATCAACTCTTCCTAAAGATCAGGTACGGAAACAATCTATTTCCCTAAACTCTTCTTTCATATGAATCAATTTTTTTTTTAATGCTGAGGTGTCAGCAAACCTCTCATCCTCAAGTCCAACACAATGATCTATTATTTTGGGGGAAGGTGATGCAGCAACCTCCCCCCCTCCCCCACTTCTGGGAGATGGTATAAAACTTTATTACCCTTAGAACTCAGAAAAAGGTCCACTGTTTCTGGGGAAATAAATAAGCAAAAGTACTTTAACCCATAAGGAATGGTCAAGACAATCTCTTGGACCCAGGATTTTGCATGATTTCAAAGCAGAGTTTTGCTACCACTTGGAGAGGGGCAATAAAGACTCTCTCACACAGGATTTTCCACAAATAGAAGACAGATTTTTGCTATTAGGAGAGCGATAAATACTCTCTAGAAAGAAACCCTATGTCTAAGGAAAAGACATATTAGGCCTGCCTAAAACTTGGCTTGTCCAGAAGAAAAGAGAGTCCTCTGCACCTCTCATAATCCTAGTATTGAGCAACAAGTACTCCTAGGGGAGGAGCAAGAGTTTTGAGTTTGTGTTCATTGCGGAGGTCTATGATGACTGTTAAAAACCCTGAGGGTGGGGCAGAATTACACAGAACAATTATTCAACACATCATGCCCTCTCCTAGCATGAGTAACAGCAACTTTCTTCTAAAGATGATGATAACGACAATAATACCCAAACCCTTCTCAACTCCTGATTAGAACAATTCATGTCTGACACTAATGACCTCACTGAAAAAGACCTATGCAAATATTCAGGCATAAGTAGTATTTATCTATGTTACTACTGATATCCTACAAAGGATTTTGGGCAGTTAATTAAAATATATAAAAGAGACTAAAAAAGCAATAATAAAATCCAACAATGCTACCAGATAAGCAACCAGGAACAACATAGTCAAACATGTCACACATGTTGGAAATAACAGACACAGACATTCCAATAACTATGCCCAATATGTTAATCTATTTAAAGAAAAATGTCAAAATCATTTAGGAACAGATAGGATACTTCAATAGAGATGGGTAATATAATAATGTCACACTGAAATTCCAGGAAAACACACACACTATGAGATGAGATGAATTCCTATACACACACACACTATGAGACGAATTCCTGTACACATACACATACACACACAGTATGACATGAAATATTCCCATAATGAAGTTTCCAGTAGAATGGAAAACACTAAGGAGAGCATCATTCATCTTAAATATATATCAATAAAAATTATCAAACTGAAACAACAAAGGAAAAATGTGAAAAACAAAGAAGATAGCATCTACAAGCTTTCTCACTATATCAAATGGCCTAACATATATGTAAGTGAACTCTTGGAAGGCAAATAGATATAGAGAAGAAGAAATATAAAAAAGAGAAATAACTAAGAACTTTAGCTAGCAAAGTAGATTAAATTCAACTATATAAGACATTTTATTAGTGTAATGCTTGAACACCCTGATTAAAAATAAAGACATTTTCAAAAAAAGATAAATATATGCTTTCAACACAACACTTATTGTAACTTTAAAAACCTAAGTAAGTTAAAAATCAAAGATTATAAAACGATACTCCATGCTAACAATAATCAAAAGAAAGCTGGACTGGCTATATTAACCATATGACAAAGTAGACCTTAGAATTAAAAGTATCACTAAGAATAATGGGGGACAGTATATATAAGTAACAAGATCAGTTCACCAGGAAAATTTAAGATCTTAAAAATGTGTAAAAGAACTGAGAGAATTGAAAGAAGAAATAGAAAAACAGAAATATAAAAAGAATTTAAACTCCTTCAATATTTTTCACTTTAATTGTATGTTGAAATAATAATATTATAGAGCTATGATGTTAAAATATATTATTAAAACTAATTTTACCTTTTTTATGACATCTGTGGATCACGTCATATTTTTATTGAGCAGTGCTGCATTAGAGTAACTAAACAATTGTACATTAGAACACATTTGGTTAGAACCTATGAACAACAATCTAATTCTGGGGTATTTCACTTGGTATTCACTGCCTTATACTGTGATGCAATCTATAGAAAGAGATTACAATGCAAAAATATGGAAAACTGTTTACAAAGGGTTACATCAATGGTATGTTTAAATCATTTCTGTGATTGCCAAGCCTTTCTGTGCTCAATATGAACTCAATATAAACCAAAAATGACAGTAAATGGATTATTTAAAACTTGAAATGACTTGAATTATATATTTTTAACTGATTATTATTTTAAATGGTGAGTACGGTAAGTTTGTATGTTTATTTTTTAACTGTCCTTTATTTCAAAAATTACTCTGTGCATTGTAAAAAAGAAAAAGAAAACAAGGTATGAAAACTTTTTTTGGAGATGAGATATGGGAGATACAAAGAAAATATAGATGGGTATGTTAGATGAAGCCAGCGATAAAATTTAGCTCTCAAGGTACATGTCAGATCATGTAACTTGTCAACAGTAGGTCAAAATTTGACTTTCTATTTTCTAGCCACTCTAGAAAAGAGAAAAATGCATTGATTTACAAGATCCACAGTGTGAAAACAAAAATGAAAATAAATTAAAAAAATAAAACTTGCTCAGACTATTAAAGACTTAAAGTAAGATGTTTCTTTGTTTTCTATAGGGTGCTATGTAATGAGTAAACATGGCAATAAAATTCTTACCATAAATGCATAAACCAATATCAAAAAGCTATCTGCCAATACACTATTTGATGTATATCTTCTGTGTAACAACACAGCTCAATTTCATAAAATCCAGTCAACAAGAAAGCTAAATAATTCTTTCTGAACACAAATATCATGATCTGGTATAATGCAAGTATACAAGATAAACTATTTACAGAGAATAATGAATTTCAGATCACACAGGTAATCCTTATATTGATCACTGACTATGTGTTTGGTTAGTATTAAGCAGCATAAAAGTTGTAGTTAAGAGTTGCCAAAAGATAGCTGGGAGTGACACCATTTCAGTTTTCCAATTTATTAATATGGAACTAGAATTAATATTCTCTAATAAAAATGGAAATATCTGCCAGAATAGGCAGTATATATATGTGGTTTTGGGTCAGTTATAGAGATACACACACACACACACACACACGTGTGTGTATATATATACATATTATACATAAATTATATGCACAGATCTATGAATTTCACAAAATGAACACATTTCTGTAATCAGCATCCAAATCAAGAAACAGAATAGTACACCTAGAAGGCCCCATGCCTCCCCACAGTCACCTCTTCTAAAATGATTTCTACTCTGCCTTTTCTAACAGCATAAATAGTTGTTAGAGGTTTTTAAACTTCACGTAAGTGGTATCGTATAGTATATACTGCATTGAATTTGGCTTATTTTAATTAATATTGTTTGTGGAATTTATCCATTTTGTTTTATGTACTTTTATAATTATAAAATCTTAATGACATAATTAAATTGTTTTATCTTATAAAAATTATTATTACATATTATAATGGCCTAAATATTTGTGTCCCCTCAAATTCATAAACTGAAGTCCTAACTTCAGTTTAATCATAACTGATTGCCATTACAAGGCAATCAGGTCTAGGTGAAGTCGTGAGGGCAGATCCCCTATGATGGAATTAGTGCTCTTATATCATGAGGAGAGTCAGTGCATCTTCTCTCCATCATGTAAAGATAAAACTGGAAGGCAGCCTATTGCCAGCCAAGAAGAGGGCCCTCAACAGAACCTGACCATGCTGGCACCATCATCTAAGCCTTCCAGGGTCCAGAACTGTGAGCAATTATTTTCTGTTATGTAAGCCACCCAGTATATGGTATTTTATTATGGCATCCGAAGCCAACTAAAACACATACTTATTAGAGAAATGAATTGAAATTTCAAAATGTAAATAATATATCCTCTCCAACTTTGTGGGTTTTTTTATTGGTTTGATGATGCCTTTGGATTAAATAGAAGTTTGAATGTAGAAGTTTAAATGTAGTCTAGTTTATTATCCTTCCTTTATTGTTAATACTATTTATGGCTTAAAAAATATTTGCCTAAACTAAGATTATAACCAAAATTTTCTGTCATTCCCCTAAAGTATTTTTATTTTTTCATCACTTTTTAAGTTTAAAATATTTTAAGCATTAAATTTTCTATATAATAATGTAAGACAGAAGTTCAGAAACATTCTCCCCCATCATGGATATCCAATTGACCCAAAACCATTTATTGAAAATCAAAACAAAAACAAATCTATTGTTTCTTACTCTTATTCAATGCCATCTTTATAATTCAAATGTCAATACATGTGTGGATCTGTTTCTGGATTCTAATCCAGTGGCCAATTTGTCTATTTTCACACGAATAGCATAATGTCTTAATTCATGTAGGTTTATGATATATCTTGATATTTATCTGGTGTTATAAGTCCTCCAGAATTGTTTTTCTATAAGTTTCTTGAACTTAGCATTTGAACTTTATAATTAGAGATAAAGACAATTTATCTATCTTATTATTTACCAAAAAAATTTAATGGGATTTATGTTGGAATTCAAATGTATCTATAGAAAAATTTGGGGAGAATTTTCATGCCTATAATATGAAGTCTTGCTAATCCCTTCATTTAATTGTGTATTTTAATTTCTCCTTATTATTTGTAGTTTTTAATATAGAAGTCTGTATCTGTCCCAAATAGTCTTAGAATATTTGTAAATATCAATAAGGGAAAATTCAATGACTTGTTGATCTCACTTCTCTATCCCTCTGTTCTATTGGAATTTTAGTTCACTAGAATCTCTAATTTTTGTGTCTTCATCTCTTTAAGACGTACAAAAGCTTCAGTAGGTTTGTCTACCTCTAAATACAGTCCCCTGCTTGGGCCCTTTGCCCAGATGTTTAGCTTCCTGTCATGCACCCCTCATTAGCAAATGTGCCAAAGGGAAAAAAGCTGTGTCTCACTGCTAAACAAAATGTTCCCTCCTCTGAAATGTCATCTCCTCGTTTCCTGTTTCCCCATTACTTATCCAATCTCTTTGAGATGCAATTTTTTGTTCTGCTCTAATTTTTTATTCAGCCTTTCTAGTTGTTGCTAGTCAGTGACAGTTGCATTCACTTATCACAAATGGGAGCAGAAGGTCTTTCCACACACTTTTTACTAATTCCCATTTATTCTGTGGAAAGGTTTCTTTACATATGAATTGCCCTTAACTATCGATTTTATCATATATTATTCCATATAAAAGATATCTGGAAATTTTTACAGAACTATAATCTGACTATACAACCATCTCTTTAAAGGGACTGTGTTAAGAGGGGGCCACAGAGCTCCTTAATATTGAGAAGCCTAATTGAGAAGGTTGGCACTTTGTTTATGTGTGCCTGTGTTTAGCATATTTCCTTTCTAAATAAAAAGAAGAACATAGAGACTTTAACAATATAAAATTCAGAAAGATATCCAAACATAGGACGTTCAACCAAAGTGCAGTGGCAGTTCAGTGAAGAAAGAATAATCTCTCAAGAAATGATGATGAGGCAATTGAGTACTTATATCCAAAAAATGGAATAAATCATTGCTTCATACCAAATACAAAATTGAAATAAATTAATGCACAATTAGTTCATAGTGTAAACCCAATAAAACATTTAAAGGAAAATATAGGATAAATTATTTGTGATCTTGGGTTATGCAGAGATCTTCTAGAAACAATACTAAAAGCATGAAGCATAAAGAACACATTTGTAAGTTAAACATCAAGATTTTCAAATGTTCTGCTCTTTGAAAGGCACTGTTAAGAGAAAAAGATAATCCATTGACTAAATGAAAATATTTATCCATTACATATCTGATAAAGGCCTAATATCCAGGATATATTTTAAAAACTCTAAAAATTCAATAAGAAAAAAATCACCCCAACTATAATATTTATTAGCAAATGCTTTGAACAGATACTATAAAAGAAAATATACAGATGGCAAATAAGCCAATTAGCAAATTAATGTTGCTCAACATTGTTAGTCATCAGAGAAATGCAAATTAAAGCCACATTGAGATCTCTCCACACACCTATCAGATACCTGAATGTAGATTTTAATTTAAAAAAAAAACTAATTGTTTAAATGCTGCCTTTAGGCTGTATAAAATTCCTAATACTTTCCTTTGGAAGAATTTTGAAAGAAGTATAGTCAAAAGACTCAAAAAGCTCAGACGCATTTCCCTAAATATGTTTTGGAATTTGTTAACAGACGTTATAATCAAATACCTCCTGGAGTGGGCTGAGCTTTTGGGGGATATATTTCTCCAAAATGTTTATGTTGAAGTCCTAACTCCCACTATCTCAGGATGTGACTTTATTTGGAGATAGAGTTTTTAAACAGGTAATTAAGTTTAAATGAGAACCATTACGGTGGTCCTAATCAAATGTGACTAATGACCCTATAGGAAGAAAAGATTAAAACACAGACAGGCACTCAGGAAAGACCATAAGGAGACAGAGGGTAAAGACTGCCATCTCTAAGGCAAATAGGCCATAGAAGAAAGAACACTGCCATATAACCTCTAGAACTTTGAGAAAGTACATTTCTGCTTAAACCACTCAGTACTTTGTTGTGCATCCCTAACAAACTAGTATAGTTCTCATGAATTAATTCATTTAGAAATGTTGAAGTCAAATTAATTGGACTCACTTATTGTAATGCTTCTAAAAAGCCTTTATTTGTTATCTTATTCTGAGCAGCTGAAAAGGGGAAACAAATTCTTTGGAATTTTATAAGCTTATTTAACAATGACTCTTTTTCTATTCAAGGACATCTTAAAGATCTAGGGTTTGATGGAAACACTTTGGTGAATAATGAACTAGAAAACAATAATATTCATTAAGAAAAAAATAAAGCCAGTAGCTGTCAACCTGATTATATAATTAAGTAAGACTTAGCCTAAGTCCAAGTTTCATTCAAAAAACATTGGATCCGATTAACTGCGTAATTAACAATACCAGTGAAGATAACAGGGATTACACTAAAAATTGTTCCAAAGCAGAGACACCTGAAAAAACACTAGTCTCTTAATTATTTTAAAAATATGTGTAGACTACCTTAAAATAATTTTTAAATCTTAATGTCCTGTTCAGTATTGCTTCAAAATATTTTCTTTATTATTTAAAATTAGTGAGTGGGTCAGGTGCAGTGGCTCATGCCTGTAATCCCAGCACTTTGGGAGACCAAGGCGGGTGGATCACCTAGGGTCAGGAATTCAAGAACAGCCTGACCAACATGGTGAAACCCTGTCTCTATTAAAAATACAAAAAAAATTAGCCGAGCGTGGTGGCACATGCCTGTAATCCCAGCTACTTGGGAGGCTGAGGCAGGAGAATTGCTTGAACCCGGAAGGCAGCAGTTGCAGTGAGCTGAGATCATGCCACTGCACTCCAGCCTGGGTAACAGAGCCAGACTCCATCTCAAATAAATAAATAAATGAGTACAGTGAATTCTGCTTCTGGATAAAATGAAATTTTGCAGCAATTCAACTGGAAAAGTTAAGAAATTACAAGATAAGCTAATTGTTGTTAAAGCTATCAAAGATCTTTTGAAGCAAGAAAGACTTGAAAGGTAGAATAAATACAGGTAGACAAAGGCTACTATTGCCATTTGGGCTGGAATTCTACCTAAATATATGTAGGAAAATTTTTTTATCTTATTCAGAACAGCTGAAAAGGGGGAACAATTTTTTTAGAATTTTATAAGCTTATTTAACAATGACTCTTTCTATCCAAGGCCAAATTTCTCTGAGGAAATTTGAAAGTATTTGATGCACACTGATGTTGAAAATCTGGACTTAGCCCAAATACAGGGAAACTTTTATGGTAGCAAAGAAACAAGTGTTGGTGGTCACACTAGGCTGAATTGACAAAATTGGCAAGTTGAGAGGAATCAAAATGAAAGTAATTCTCCTTCTCAACACATTTGTCAGATTCTTCAACCGAATGAAGCCAGGGGTGAAAGCTAAGCTTAAAACACCTATAAGACAGAATTCAGTCATAAGATGCTTTTCAGAGATATAGAGAAATACCCACCTGGAATTAAGCTGAAAGTCTTGTAAGCCATATCCCAGGAAGAGAAAAAAAAACTAGAGATAGACTGAGGCTTACCAGAACTGCAACCTAATCTTTTTTCTACTACAGTTCCTCCAGCATTAAGGTGAATACAGAAAAACATTGTCCTCTTGAGAGGGAAATAATTTCATCTGAAAATTCTGCAGCTGAGTTATCCAAGATTTATGGCATATAACACAAAAATAATAATACAAATGTGAATAGGTAAGACCGTAAGACCAATCATAAAGAGAATAAAATTACAATGGAAACAGAGCTACAGATTGTCTACATGTGAAAATTATCAGGCTTTGATTTTAAGATTATGATCAGTTTGTTCAATAAAATAGAGGAAAATTTGACAAAATAATTGAGAGGATAAAAAAAAAATGTACCTGACATTGGGATTTATAAAACAGAATCAGACTCAAGAAATGAACACTAATTACTTAAAGTTAACAATAAAATATATGGTTTAAACAACAGCAAAGAAGACACAAAAAGCATATACAAGATTAGAATAAAGAAACCCACAACTAAGCACATCATAAAGAAATTGCTAGAAATCAAAAAAGATGAGAAAATATTAAAAGTGACAAAAATGGTACATTTGCTTCAAAGAAACAGCAATTAAACTGACAACTATCAATGTGGATGATGAGATGCAGAAAATCAAATAAAAAAGACAGTTTTAACTACTGAGAAAGGGTGTAATGTATAACTATAAATATATGTCCTGTTAAAGCTGTTCAGGGATAATTCTTTCTGGATCTCTCAAATTTCTGTACATCATCTGAACGTAGAAGCAGAAAAAAAGATTCTATGAAGAAACAAAATAAATGAATGGAGGAATAAAGAGCACTGAAAAGGTATACAGTTGAATGAATTCAAGTAAATATAGAATACAAAATAATCTGAGTAGTGTCTTGTATAGTTTAACATTTGCTTTAAATTGAAATACAATATGAAATATGCAATAATGAAAAAGTAAGAAGGCATATATGGAATAAAATGTTTGTAAGCTACTTGGTAGTTTATAAGCTGATGTCAAAAAAGTAATTATTTATAAATTGTCATAAGTGATGGATGCATGTTATAGTTTTAAGGTAACAACTATATAAATAGCAAAATAAATATAATAAACAAATTGATAAAGGAAAAAATTCTGATAATAAAAGAAAAATAATGTTACAAAAAGGGAAAAAAGGAGAATAAAGGGACATAAATGAATTGGAAGGTATTAATAAACTCCAAGATATGTGTAACTACATTACATATAAATGGTCTAAATTTAAATTTATAAATAAGAGATTAAGTAAATGTTTAAAATTGCCAAAATGAATTAAAAATATATGATGGTTATAAAAGGCATATCTTGAGAGTATAAGAAGTCAGAAGGGCTTAATGAGACATGGTGCAGTAAGGTGTAGCCTATAAACACTAAATTAATGAGAGCTGTTGGTGAAATATTAATATCAGGCTAAGAGGACTTTAAAGCAAGAAGAAATATTAGAGATTAAAAAGAATATTTCAGAAAAATAATGAAACCAATCTAATAGGAACATTTCAAAATCCTAAATCTGTATATTCCTAACAACATAATTTCAACAGTATATGCTAAATAATTTTTTGCATAAGTAGCTATATATTTTACAGTAGATTAATACTATTTTTTAATATGGACTAATAGTTCAGTGCTTTCCATACAATGTGTAGAAGTTAAGTACCACCAGTTAATAATAAAAACGTTATGTTTGGGTATTTCTAATGGTCATTTTTAATTTAAGGTTTTCACATATTCATATTTAAAAGGAAAATATTGATCAGACTTTAAACCTTTGCTTCTCAAAATTGACCTGCAATAGCACTCAAATTAATGCTTTTAAAAATTGTTCCTTTTGTGGAGCAGTAGATTTCTGTTGCCTAGATAAAGAGCTGAATCCCATATTAATACAGAAGAGCATCTTAATCTGAATTAGGAAATTGTTTTCCATTCTAATTTGCATGAAAATCATTTCAATGATATTGATTATTTTAATTAACAATAACTTAATAATTGTCTTTTATTTTATACAATTATTAATTTAATACTTTCATTAAATTATGACATTTTGAGAAAAAATAATTTAAAAAAATGAACAAATCCTCCAAGAAATATGGGATTATGTCAAATAGCCAAACCTAAGAATAATTGGTGTTACTTAGCAGAAAGAGAAATCTAAAAGTTTGGAAAAAATATTTGAGGGAATACTTGTGAAAAATTCCCTGGCCTCACTAGAGATCTTGACGTTCAAATACAAGAAGCTCAAAGAGCACATGGGAAATTCATAACCAAAAGATTATTACACAGACACCTAGTTATCAGGTTATCTAAAGTCAAGGCAAAGAAAAGAATCTTAAGAGGTGTGAGGCGAAAGTTTTAGGTAACCTATAAAGGAAAACCTATTAGTCTAACAGCAGATTTCTCAGCAGAAACTCTATATGCCCAAAGGGATTGGGGTTCTATCTTTAGCCACCTCAAACAAAATAACTTCCAGTCAAGAATTTTGTACTCAGCAAAACTAAGCTCCATTAAGAAGGAGAGATAAAGTTTTTTTCAGACAAACAAATGATGAGATAATTTGACACTACAAAGCCAGCACTACAAGAAATGCTAAAAGGAGTTCTAACTCTTGAAACAAAACTTCAAAATACACTAAAATAGAACCTCCTTAAAGCATAAATCTCACAGGACCTATAAAACAGTAACACAATGAAAAAAAATAACAAGGTATTTAGGCAACAACTAGCATGATGATTAAAACGGTACTTCACATCTCAATATCAACGATTTAATACAAATGGTGTAAATACTCCACTTAAAAGATACAGAATGGCAGAATGATTAACAATCCACCAACCAAGTATCTCCTGTCTTCAAGAGACTCATTTAATAAATAAGGACTCACATAAACTTGACATAAATGGGTGGAAAAAGATATTCCATGCAAATGGACACCAAAAGCAAGCAGGAGTAGCTATTCATATATCAGACAAAACAAAATTTAAGGCAACAACAGTTAAAAAAGACAAAGAGGGCCATTACATAATGATAAAAGGACTTTTCCAACAGGAAAATATCAGAATCCTAAATGTATATGCACCTAGCACTGGAGCTCACAAATTTATAAAAAACAATATTGAGCCTAAGAAATAAGATACACAAAAACACAATAATAGTGAAGGACTTCAATATTACACTGAAGGCACTAGACAAGTCATCAAAACAGAGTCAACAAAGAAACAATGGATTTAAACTATGACATAGAACAAGGAGACTTAACAGATATTTACAGAACATTCTACCCAACAACAGCAGAATATACATTCCATTTATCAGACCATGGAACATTTTATAAGATATGCCATATGCTAGGCCACAAAACAATTTCTATAAATTTAAGAAATTTGAAGTTATGTCAAGTACCCCCTCAGACCACATGGAAAGTAACTAAAAACTCCAAAAGGAACTCTCAAAATTATACGAATAAATGGAAATTAGATAATCTGCACCTTAATGATCTTTGGGTCAACAATGAAATCAAAATGGGAATTAAAAATTATTTGAACCAAATGATAATAGTGACACAACTTATCAAAACCTCTACAATACAGTAAAAGTGATACTAAAAGGAAAGTTTATAGCTTTGAATGCCTACGTGAAAAAGTTTGAAAGAGCACAAATAGACAATCTAAGGACACACCTAAAGAAACTACAGAAACAGGAACAAATCAAACCCAAACTCAGCAGAAGAAATAAAATTGAAGAGGAGAGCAGAACTAAATAAAATTGAAACCAAAAAAGTACAAAAGATAAATGAAACAAAAAGTAAAAACTAGTTCTTTGAAAAGATAAACAAATTGATAGACCATTAGCAGTATTAACCAAGAAAAGAATAGAGAAGATCCAAATAAGTTCAATTAGAAACAAAATGGGATATATTAAAACTTATACCACAGTGATATGGTTTTGCTGTGTCCCCACCCACATCTCATGTTGAATTGTAACTCTTAAAATTCCCACATGTCTTGGAAGGAACCCAGTGAGAGGTGATTGAATTATGGGGAAAGGTCTTTCCCATGCTGTTCTCATGATAGTGAATGAGTCTCACAAGATCTGATGGTTTTAAAAATGGGAGTTTCCCTACACAAGCTCTCTTTACCTGCCATCATCCATGTAAAACATGACTTGCTATTTTTTGCCTTTCACCTTCTGCCATGATTGGGGGCTTCCCCACCCATGTGGAACTGCAAGTCCAATAAACCTATTTCTTTCGTAAATTGCCCAGTGTTGGATATGTCTTCATCAGCAGCATGAAAACAGACTAATACAGTAGATTGGTATCAGTAGAGTTGGCCACTGCTGAAAATATACCCCAAAATGAGGAAGCGATTTTGGAACTGGGTAACAGGCAGAGGCTGGAACAGTTTGGAGGGCTCAGAAGAAGACAGAAAAATGTGGAAAATTTGGAACTTTCAAGAGACTGTTAAATGGCTTTGACCAAAAAGCTGATAGTGATATGGACAATGAAATCCAGGGTGAGGTGGACTCAAATAGAGATGAGGAACTTGCTGGGAACTGGAGCAAATGTGAGTCTTCTTACATTTTAGCAAAGAGACTGGTGGCATTTTGCCCCTGCCCTAGAGATCTGTGGAACTTTGAGCTTAAGAGAGATGATTCAGGGTATCTGGCGGGAGAAATTTCTAAGCAGCAAAGCATTCGAGAGGTGACTTGGGTGCTGTTAAAGGCATTCAGTTTTAAAAGTGAAGCAGGGCATAAAAGTTCAAAGAATTTGCAGCCTGACAATGTGATAGAAAATTCTATTTTCTGAGGAGAAATTCAAGCTGGCTGCAGAAATTTGCATACGTAACGAGGAGCCAAATGTTAATCCTCAAGACAATGGGGAACATGTCTCCAGGGCATGTCAGAGGTTTTCACAACAGCCCTTCCTATCACAGGCCCAGAGGTCCAGGAGGAAAATATGGTTTCATGGACCGGGCCCAGGGTACCCATGCTGTGTGCAGTCTAAGGACTTAGTGCCCTGTGTCTCAGATGCTCCAGCTGTGGATGAAAGGGGCCAATATAGAGCTCAGGCTATGGCTTCAAATGGTGCAAGCCGTAAGCCTTGGCAGCTTCCATGTGGTGTTGAGCCTGTGAGCGTACAGAAGTCAAGAACTGGGGTTTGGGAACCTCCTCCTAGATTTCAGAGGATATATGCAAACACCTGGATGCCTAGGCAGAAATTTGTTGCAGCGGTTGGGCCCTCATGGGGAACATCTGCTAAGGCAGTGCAGAAGGGAAATGTGGGGGTCAGAGCCTTCACACCGAGTCCCTACTGGGGCACAGCCTAGTGGAGCTGTGAGAAGAGGGCCACTGTTCCCCAGACCCCAGAATGATAGATCCACTGACAGCTTGCCCTGAGTGCCTGGGAAAACTGCAGACACTCAACACCAGCCTGTGAAAGCAACCATGAGGGAGGCTGTACCCTGCAAAGCCACAGGGGTGGAGATGCCCAAGATCATGAGAACCCATCCCTTGCATCAGTGTAATCTAAATGTGAGACCTAGAGTCAAAGGAGATCATTTTGGAGCTTTAATATTTGACTGCCCTCCTGGATTTTGGACTTGTATGAGGCCTGTAGTCCCTTTGTTTTGGCCAATTTCTCTCATTTGGAACAGCTGTATTTACCCAATGCCTGTAACCCCGTTGTATGTAGGAAGTAAGCAATTTGCTTTTGATTTTACAGGCTCATAGGTGGAAGGGACTTGCCTTGTCTTGAATGAGATTTTGGACTGTGGACTTTTGAGTTAATGCTGAAATGAGTTAAGACTTTGGGGGACTGTTGGGAAGGCAAGACTGGTTTCGAAATATGAGAACATGTTTGGGAGGGACCAGGGGTGGAATGATATGATTTGGCTGCGTCCCCACCCAAATCTCATCTTGAATTATAACTCCAACAATTCCCATATATTGTGGAAGGAACCCAGTGGGAGCTGATTGAATTATGGGGATGGGTCTTTTCCATGCTGTTCCCATGATAGTGAATGAGTCTCATGAGATCTGATGGTTTTAAAAATGGGAGTGTCCCTGCACAAGCTCTCTTTGCCTGCTGCCATCCATGTAAAATACAACTTGCTACTTTTTGCCTTTCACCTTCCACCATGATTGTGAGGCCTCTCCAGCCATGTGGAACTGTAAGTCCAATAAACCTCTTTCTTTTTAAATTGCCTAGTCTCAGGTATGTCTTTATCATCAGCATGAAAATGGACTACTTACACAGAAATACAAAAAAAATTATGTAAGTCTATTATGAACACTTTTGCATTCACAAAATAGAAAACCTGCAGGAGATCAGTAAATTCCTGGATATATACAACCCTCCTGGATTAAATCAGGAAGAAATAGAAACTCTGAACATACCAATAACAAGTAGCAAGATTGAAACAGTAATAACAAAATTACCGACAACAACAAAAAGCCCAGGAGCAGATGGCTTTACAGCTGAATTCTCTCAGGCATTCAAAGAATTGGTACCAATCTTACTGAAACTGTTTCAAAAGACAGAGAAAGAGGGAATCCTCACCAAGTCATTTTATGAAGCCAGTATTACCCTAATAGCAAAAGCAGAAAAGGACATAACAAAAAAGAAAACTATAGACCAATATCCCTCAAGAACAGAGGTGCAAAAATCCTCACCAAAATACTAGCTAATCAAATGCAAAAGTGTATCAAAAGGATAATCCAGCATGACCAAGTGGGTTTCATAAAAAGTCTGCAGGGCTGGTTAAACATACAGATGTCAGTAAGTGTGATATACAACATAAATAGAATTAAAAAAAAAAACATGACCATCTCAATAGATGCAGAAAAAGCATATGACAAAATCCAGCATCGTTTTATGATTAAAACCCTCAGCAAAATTGGTATAGAAGTGACATATGTCAATGTCATAAAAGTCACCCATCACAAACCATGGCCAACATTATATTGAACAGAGAAAATTTGAAAGCATTCCCTCTGAGAACTGGAACAAGACAAGGATGCCCAATTTTACTGCGTCTATTCAACATAGTACTGAAAGTCCTAGCTAGAGCAATCGGAAAAGAAAAAGAAATAAAGGGCATCCAAATCAGTAAAGAGGAAATCAAACTGTCCCTGCTCACCGATGGTATGATTGCATATCTAGAAAACCCTGAAGACTCATTTAAATTTTGATCCATTCTAGATCTGATAAATGAATTCAGTAAACTTTCAGCATACAAAATCAATGTACACAAATCAATAGTACTGCTATATGCCAACAATCACCAAGCTGAGAATCAAATCAAGAACTCAACCCCTCTTGCAATAGTTGCAAAAAAATAAAATACTTAGGATTATACCAACCAAGGAGGAGAAAGATTTCTCCTAGGGAAACTACACAACACCACTGAAGGAAATCAGAGACAACACAAGCAAATGGAAACACATCCTGTGTTCATGGATGGGTAGAATCTATATTGTGAAAATGACCAAACTGCCAAAAGCAATCTACAATTTCAATGCAACTGCCATTAAAATATCATCATCATTCTTCACAGAGCTAGAAAAAAACAATCCTAAAATTCATATGAAACTAAAAAAGGCCTCACAAAAGCAAAGCAAGACTAAGCAAAAAGAACAAATCTGGAGCCATCACATTATTCACCTTCAAACTATACCATGAGGCTGTATTTACCAAAATAGCATAGTACTGGCATATAAATAGGCATTTAGACCAATGAAACTGAATAGAGAACCCGGAAATAAAGCCAAATACTTACAGCCATCTGATCTTCAACAAAGCAAACAAAACCATAAAGTGGGAAAAGGACACCCTATTCAACAAATGGTGCTGGGATAATAGGCAAGCCACATGTAGAAAAAGGAAGCTAGGTCCTCAACTCTCATCTTATACAAAAATAAACTCAAGATGGATCAAAGACTTAAATCTAAGACCTGAAACCATAAAAATTATAGAAGATAGCATCGAAAAAAGTCTTCTAGACATTGGCTTAGGCAAACAGTTCATGACCAAGAACCCAAAAGCAAATGCAACAAAAATAAAGATATAGAGAGGAGATCTAATTAAAATAAAAGGCTTCTGCACAGCAAAAGAAATAATCAGCAGAGTAAATAGACAACCCACAGAGTAGGAGAAAATCTTCACAAACTATGCATCTGACAAACGACTAATATCCAGAATCTACAGGGAACTCAAACAAATCAGCAAGAAAAAAACAGACAATCCCACCAAAAAGTGAGCTACAGACATGAATAGACACTTCTCAAAAGAAGATATACATACAAATAGCCAACAAACATGAAAAAATGTTCCACATCACTAATTACAAGGGAAAAGCAAATCAAAACAACAATGCAATACTACCTTACTCCTGCAAGAATGACCATAATCAAAACATCAAAAAATAATAGTTGTTGGTGTAGATGTGGTGAAAAGTGAATACTTTTACACTGCTGGTGGGAATGTAAACTAGTACAACCACTATGAAAAACAGTGTGGAGATTTCTTAAATAACTAAAAGTAAATCTACCATTTGATCCAGTAATCCCATTACTGGGTATCTACCCAAAGGAAAAGAAGGCATTAAATGAAAAAGATACATGCACACACATGTTTATAGCAGCACAATTTGCAATTGCAAAAATATGGAACCAGACCAAATGCCCATCAACCAATGAGCAGATAAAGAAAATGTGGACTAGTTAGATAGATAGATAGATAGATAGATAGATAGATAGATAGATAGATAATTAGATAGATAATTAGATTAGATAGATAGATAGATAGATAGATAGATAGATAGATAGATAGATAGATGATAGATCATGGAATATTGCTCAGCTATAAAAAGGAACAAAATAATGGCATTCACAGCAACCTGGATAGAGTTGGAGACCATTATTCTAAGTGAAGTAACTCAGGAATGGAAAACCAGACATCCTATTTACTCACTTATAAGTGGGAGCTAAGATATGAGGATACAAAGGAATAAGAATGATATAATGGACTTTGGGGATTTGTGGGGAAGGGTGGGGGAGTGATGATTAAAAGACTACACATTGGGTACAGTGTACATGCTTGGGTGAAGAGTGCACCAAAATCTCAGAAGTAACCACTAAAGCACTTTACCTTGCAACCAGGCACTACCTGTTACCCTAAAATTATTGAAATAAAAATAAATAGAAGTAATAAATGAAAACAAATAAAAAGTAGATTCAAGTAAAATTTAATACAATGTAGACAATAGTAAAATGTAAATACAATAGTGAACACAACTCACTTCTCTTGGTGTTACACATCTTTGCTATGCCATGTATTTTCAGGTTTTGAACTATGCTTCTAAGCACATTTATTTCCCAATTAGGTTGAAGAGTTTAATTTCTCTTCATACACAATAGTTGTGACTTGAGGTTTATACACTGAATAAAGACCATCAATCTGCCAAAAAATATGTAATGGAATATATCAGAAAACTCAATATGAAGGGTAAGAAACAAGTATTTCAAAAGATAAATAGGAAATCTAAAAAGAACTGGAAAGCATAATATCAATAAAAATATCAAAGGATAAACTTAAAAGTAGTTTGTACATACAAGGGGAAGAAACAGAAAATGTGAGGAGTAGATCAATGGAAATTTTCTTAAGTCAAACAGAGAGAGAAAAGAGATTGTAGAAAATGAAAAGAATCAATATCATGAGGGAAAACATCTGTCTGACAAGATTGTAACCAGGGACTCATATAGAGAAGAGAAATAAAATGGAGCAGAAAATAATTGAAAAAGAGCAGGAAGTTTTCAACTTTGAACAAAAACAGCAACCTACCAAGATAAGAAGCACTTGTTCTCTAGCTACAGGTAGTGACATATGTGGGCTGTTTCAGGTCCGTTCTGCCACTACTCACCTGCCCACCCATGTTCAAGTATTCCTGCCACAGCGAATCTTGAAGGAAACTATAGATCCATGTCAAAAACATGTGGTCCAACTGAGGATTGAGGCACTTATCCACTCTGCTTTCATATCTCCCTTGTTATGACTCTTTTACTTTGAAAGTGAAGGCTCCTCAGGATTATTTTTGAAGATCTACACCAGTAAATGATATTCTCTTCACTTTTATCTCCTGCTCTTCTTTTTTCTAGACATATAGGGAAAAATGCCTACTGTTTATCTCCTAATTTTTTCAAAGCTATACTTTTATAGAGCGATAATCAAGGTCTTATAACCCCCCAAAAAAACCCAAACAAACTAAAGACTCTTTTTGTTTAGACCATATTCGGTGGCAACAATATCTATACACAATATCTATATAGAAATAAGTAGGTGTGGCTAGCTTGGTATAACATAGCTACAATGTATATTCATTTATGATAGCTTTTACTGTGGACTGTTTGCATAGTCATCTGGTTTGTCTATATAAATAAGGTGACTGGGATGGGTGTTGCTAATGCAGTGCACCTTAAAGTCACCCCTAAAGACCGCCACATCTGTTTTTTTGACTTGTGTTCCATACATAAAGAAAATGTGAAATAATTAAAATTGAATAGCTGCATATTGACTCATTCCCTTCTATGATTCCGAAGTAACACCCTTACACTGATGACAATGTGCTTTTAATGCCCCAGCTCTGTGGTCTGAAGAAGAGTTGTGGATAAAACACAGAGAGGGGGGATCTGGGAAGAGATAGGAATCAGGAAAGGAAGAAAAGAAAAGGGGGAGAGAAGAAAAGAGGGAAAAGGAGGGGAGGAGAGGAGAGCAGAGAAAAGAGAATGAAAATATTCACATGCAAATATACTAATTTAGTTGCATAGAAACCAGCATCATCTTGCTGTCACAAACCTACTGTTAGAAATCCAAGCTGAATTCATAAAAAGATGACCTATAAAAGCATGTGGCATACATGTTTTTCAGAGCAGGTGACCTGTGAGTAGCACTGGGACAAATAATCCAGTCCTAAAGCAGAGACTTCCTATTTTACATTGATAAAATAAGCCCATAAACAACAACAAAACACTGATAGAAAGAAGAAATTCATGGCTAAGTCCTAGACAAGTATGATGTTCTTACTAACTGAATATGCATTAGAATGAGAATGATGCCTTTTTTATTTTATTTTACCATTTTGCTACTCTTTTCTCCTTTAAATACATGCTGCAATGTAGCTAGTTATTATGGCAAGACTAATTATGTTTAATGACTCCAGAAACCTGTGACTAATCTTGCTCTTATTGTGTCAAAGAAAAGAACAGCTTAAATTCACCCCTTGCTTATTTTCTTCACTCTGTATGTGTTGTCTTTTCTCATAAGCAGTTTGAGTGTTGAGGCAGGGACAGGTTTTATTTGGTTGAAAGGCATCCAATAATCTGTGCAGTAACTCTGAAACATTGGATACTCATCAACCAAGCAGAGGGATAAGAGACTTTCTTTTCTGAACAGAACATAATTCATCATCACAAACTATCACAAGCAGTTCATAGGAAATCAACACAGTCCTCAAGCCAATACCTGCTTAACATTAATTCTAGTCTGTTTCTCCCAGGAAAAGAATTACACAGGACTTGGAGATACTGAACACAGCAAAATAAAGGAATCACACTATAAAAGATATTGGTTCCTTCAACTCAGGATTCTGTTTTTTATAATGCTATTGGGGCGAGTTTTTAGGGTGTGTGATGATTTTTCTCTGATGTCTATACAAAAACACTAGTTCCAGTCGGACGTGGTGGCTTACACCTGTAATCCCAGCACTTTGGGAGGCCGAGGTGGGTGGATCACCTGAGGTCAGGAGTTCGAGACAAGCCTGGCCAACATGGTGAAACCTCGTCTCTACCAAAAATACAAAAATCGGCTGGGTGTGGTGGCACACACCTGTAATCCCAGCTACTCGGGAGGCTGAGGCAGGAGAATCGGCTTGAACCCGGGAGGTGGAGGTTGCAGTGAGCCGAGATGTGCCACTGCACTCCTGCCTTGGCCACAGAGTGAGACTCCGTCTCCAAATAAATAAATAAATAAAAATACTAGTTCCTATGTTAATTGAATTAGCTTAAATATTCTTCATATAGCATGGACAAAAAGTTATGGACTGCTCTGCCCCCGATGCCTAATGAAAAGGCCTTGTAAATGTCACTCAAATAAGTTTATAAATAAAAATGAAAACTATATATACATTTTATTATATTCTAGTTTTAGTTTTCTCTTGTCAATAATTTTAAGAGAGTTTCAGCTATGGATAAATACATTCTGAGGAATTTCATTTTTAAAAGAAAGCTACAAGTGGTTACTAGTCATTTTTATGGAAGAGTTAGAGTAGACCACTATTACAAATCCAATAAACTCATGTTATAGATTTTTCAAATAAAATAATGAAATTTGAAATGAATTATAGAGGTTTAGGCATAATTATATACAAAGCAAAAACACAAGTAACCAGTTTTTTTTAATGGTAAAAGACTTGAGCAGATACTACAGAAAAGGATACCAAATGATCAATAAACATAAAAAGACACTTTTTTTAGAGATCAGAAGAAAATGCCAATTATAACTATAATTCAATATAACTATGGGCCTAGAAGAATGGCTCACATAAGAGAAAATACTACGTATTGATGAAGATGTAGAGAAACTAGAATTCTCATAAATTTCTGGTAAGAAATAAAAATTGGTACAACTACAATTGAAAATTATGGCGGATCTACCAGAAGTGGCTAGTGCATACTCTATAAATTCAATCTCATTCCTGGGTTTATATTCAATAGGACTGTATACTTATGTTCACAAAAATACAAGTAAAAGAATAACCATAGTAGTACTACTTGTAATTGCATGGAAGCATGGAACAAAATGAACAAATGGCTACAGACATTAAAATGGATAAAGTTGTATGTTCACCGAACAGAGTATTATGAGCAATAAGAACAAACAAATTATAGCTACAATTGACAATATGAATGAAACACAGGCACAATATTGAGTGAAAGGAGTCATACCCAAATAAGTAAATGTGGTATAATTTTAATTACATAACATTTGAAAACAGTATATATAGTATGAAAAGTCAGGATAGTGGTGATCTTGTGTGGAGGGAAAATGAAAGCTTCTGACATGCTGGTAAACTGGGTGCTTGTTACATGGGTGTACAATCAAGATGTACAATTACAAGTGTGCCCTCCCTTGATGTAGATAACAAGTCAATAAACTGCTTCAAATATGTAGGCATCTGGCCTTCACTTTTGTATCAAAACAATTGTGTTCTTAGTACAGTTTTGTTTTTGTTTCGGGTTTTGCACAAAATGATAGACCAAAAAATTATGATTTTATCTGATTCAGTTTACTATGTTCCCATTAGACTTTATATGAATTGGGAAACATTATGATTTTGCACATTAATTTCTGTGTGCGTGCAAAAAAAAAACACCCTGTAATATAACACTGTAAGTTAACAAGTGGAAACACAAGTAGTCAAGAACTCACTATTTCAGTCACAACTTTTCTATAAGCAGTATTCTTCTGAGTAGTTATTGCATATTATTATATCATTGGAAGGGATCTGAGTTGTGGGTTGGTGAATTGTATACATTGGTGAGTTGTAAGCTTGACAACTGTGCTCAATAATATACACTGGTTTATTGAACACAGTGGAACTGCCTGTGGTAACTGATGGTATAATGATTTATTTTGTATTATGCATTGTCAGTAATGAAGTCTTAAATTTGTTATCCCAAGGGCCAGATATGATGTGCAGACATATTTTGCTTGGCTGTCAATGTGTTTCAAAGTAAGTGGAGAGAACATTTGATAAATCTAGGATATCCACATTTTTTAAGAAAAATCAATATTTTTAGTCTTTCCTGAAATAGCACACAGTTTGGCATCACTAGGCCCATATTCCCACAAAGTAAAAGATGCTTAATATGAATAACAACTTCCCTCTACTGAGAGAGTGCAATGTGCAATTCATTTCAAAACATTCTCCAACACTTCTTAATAATTAACTTGCCAGCAGTTATGCCAAAAATCAGTTATCATTTATTGTTTTCCTTGAACAACTATATTTTTATGGTAGGAACATATTTCTCTGTAACAAACTCCCTATCACAACTAGAAAAATAAAATTTAGACTTAGAGGCTGCATATTTTAGGGAAGATTGGTGAACACGCTTTCCTTTTAAGTGAAGAATTTTAAAAAGTTGTATGCAAAACAGATGCCATTTGTCTTAAACTAAGACTGTTTCATTCACTTGTAATCTCTTTGGCTTCTAGAAAGAGTTAAATGTTTTATTTTTGTTCTTCACAAATCTCCTATACCTCACAAGGGATACACTCGCTCTGACTCAGATGAGTTTCTGAAGAGACATATAGAGGAGAAAGTATAATCACAAAGAATGTGAGATGCTCCCCCTCTTGAAAATATGAAAAATAAAGAGAAATCTGGAGCAACCCAAAGAGACATTGAAAGACAATAGAAGTTTATTCACAAATTACTGTAGAAAAACAGTTTTGCCTAAATTTGTCCAACAATTCAAATTAAATGATTGGTATGTATTGAGAGTACAAAGTTACAAAATCTCCTGCAGGTAAACAAGAGGAAAGACTGAAGGTAAATATAAAAGTTTGTAAGAGTATGTCATGAAAACAACAATTCACTCTGTGTGTATGGCACCATAAACATACTTACTCACATGTTTACTCTGATCTAGAATTTCTGCACAAATCAATTCAGTGTGAGCATGAGGTCTGGCAATCAGAAACCTGTCAAATTTCTATACCATGTGCTCTTATATTCACCTTAATTAAAAGTATCCTCAGACCTTCACCCTTAATAAGAAAGCCATAAGGTCCCGGGGACAAACTTCCTCATTATGTTAGGACCCACCGTTTAGGGACATACCAATAACAAATAATAATAATAATATTCCTTTAGGTATTGTAATACCATGAAGCCTGATTGAAAACTGTCTTTCCGGATGTATTTAAGTACAAGCAGGAATCCAAAAGAAAAGAAAAGTTTGTTTTTTTATATTGTTCATGAATAATTTAAGTAAAAATGCAAATGTTTTAAATTATAGTTTTCTGTAACAATTGATTAAATCCTATTTTGCATGCTTTGTGCTGGTACAAAGTTAAACTTTGCCCAGGGTTGCAAAACTAATATCCAGTGAACACTCTGTGTTCTAATATAGGACTTTACCTCAACTGGCAATTACTTTTTTGTGTCATTTTTACTCCTTTTGCAGTATCAGGGTAGAGTGGGGTACACAATGACAGTGAAATACTATGTGAAAGGAAAATAAAATCTCAGGATCCTAATCTCACTCTACCAAAGGGAAACATTAACATTATCCATTTTGTTCCTAAATAGATAGCTGCAAAGATAGAAGACCACGTATCTCCACAGGTGACCTCCCTCCCGAATTGCTCACAAGGAAATCCCTTTTGGGCCTCAAAATCCTTATCCTAAAACAGAGTTCTGTTGAATTTCACCCTGATAATGTAAATTAACAGCTTATCTTTACAGTTGTAGGACAAAGGCAAGAGTAGAAATCATCCCTCTTCCTACCCCAAGACAAATGCATATTTGACTGTTTTCTCTACTCTGTTTCCTTTTAGCTTACATGAAATACAGATTCACTGAGTAAGCCATGAGATGAATGCGTAACTGACTGTTCCTCTACTCTCTCTTTTCACATGGATTCAGTGAGCACTAATCAAAGTCTCACAAAAATGTGACCACTTATCTCACTACCTACCCTCCCTTTTGTATCTAATATGGTTTAGCTTTATGTTTCCACCCAAATCTCATCTTGTATTGTAATCCCATAATCTCCATATGTTGTGGGAGGAACCTAGTAGGAGGTAATTTAATCATGGGGGCAGTTTCCCCCCATGCTATTCTCATGACAGTGAGTGAGTTCTGATGAGAGCTGATGGTTTTATTAGGGGCTTCTCCCTTCCCTTGGCACTAATTCTCTCTCCTGGCACCCTGTGAAAAAATGCCTTTCGCCATGATTGTAAGTTTCTGGAGGCCTCCACAGCCATGTGGAACTGTGAGTCAACTAAACCTCTTTTCTTTATAAATTATCCAGTCTCAAATATTTCTTCATAGTGGCATCAGAATGGACTAATACAGTATCTTTCCTTTTTCCCCCCAAGCCACTCTTTCCTATTTAAATATTATAGTCTTCAAAACCCTCTTTGGAGAAAGCAGGGGCCACAGATCCTACGGTGACTTGTGTCTTATTTTCCCAGGTATGTCTTCAACCTTGAAAAAATAAATCTTTAAATTGATTGACACCTGTCTCAGACACTTTTTGGTTTACAGCCACAAAGAGGAGTTTTATTTCTGGGCATTCCTTCATCTTGATTCCTGTATAGGAGAAAAATAATGACTTTTTTACTGAGGGCAAAGCTTACATGCAAAATTACTTGAGCTGAAGCAAAGAAAAGCCACAGTGATGGTAGAGCCTAGAAAACAGTAACTTGATTGCTTTGATTAAAGTGTGTGGAATATTACTCATAAGATTAGTGGGAGAGGTGCATTTAGATATAAATTCCATCAAAACGAAACAAAACCAGCCTTTAAAAGTCATCCATGCTGATAAACATTTACAGAATTCTTCTACATTAGCAGAAATCTTATTTGAATCTAAGGACTTCATTTTGGACTTATCTCCTGAAGTGTATATTAATTGAAGGCTAGAAATTGAGATTTGACTTGTCAACCAAAAATTACACTGGAAACACAGGTAAGGAAGACTTTATTCAAAACTATTTCTTTTTTCTTTTTTTTTTTGGAGACAGAGTCTTGCTTTGTTGCCCAGGCTGGAGTGCCGTGGCGCAATCTTAGCTCACTGCACCCTCGGCCTCCCAGGTTCAAGTGATTCTTCTGCCTCAGCCTCCCGGGTAGCTGGGACTAAAGGCACGTGCCACCATGCCCAACTAATTTTTGTATTTTCAGTAGAGACAGGTTTTCGCCATGTTGGCCACACTGGTCTTGAACTCCTGACCTCATGATCCAATCTCCTCAGCTTCCCAAAGTGCTGGGATTACAGGCATGCACCACCACGTCCGGCCTCAAGACTATTTCAATAGGGGAAAGAGACTAGAATTGAGTCTGAACTCCACTGAAACAAAGGTAGTAGGGCTTTCCAAAGATGGGGTGATGGGGAGATAGGCTGTCTATGTTTGCTGATTGACTTTACTCAGAGAAAATGTAGACTTCCTGGTATCTTCAGGAGAGCAAGTGGTTTTACACCTAGGTGCCTTCTGGTGTTGAGCTCCTACCCTCCCTCAGAAACTGGGAGATAGGGGTCCTGTCTTCTTTCATGACAACATTTCAAAAGATGTCTTCCAGGTCCATGAGAAAGGCAGTTCTGAGTTGTAAAACTGGCAAGATACTATTAAAAAAATTTACATCTCAAACAGCGGAGAAGTGTTTTTAGTAATAAGTTTTCTAAAATAAATATTCTAAGAAAAGGGAAGTCATGGGTCTCGAGTCAGGATGAAGCCTGTCTAAAGTTCAGCCAATATTAGTGAAAGGTCAAGGCTGCCTTGATCAGATTCCAGAAACACCTGGGTTCAACTTGTATTATTCTGTTAACCTCATAGAGAGTTATTATTGCTTCTCATTATTCACATGAGCACACCAAACAGTAAAGCACGGATTGAGCATTAAAATGCTTCATAGCAATGCCAAAGGTGTATATGTCATAGTTCTTGTTCTTAAAACTATCAGTCTAATTGGTAAAGCAAGAGTTCCATAAAGGTATTTTAACTTTGAATATTTGATGTTTGGCCTTAGATACATTACAAACTCGTTTTCTCATCCATGAAAGGCAGTGCTGTTGTACAAGTTAAATAAAATAAATTTAACTTAAAAACAGATACTTATAAAAACCTATTTTTTGAAAAATTTGGTGGGCAGACTATTGTGCTGCCACCATCCTTATCTTCCATGATCCCCACCTTCTGATGTTCATGATTTTGTATAGTTCTCTTTCTTTGAGTGTGGATAGGATGGGTAACTTGCTTCTAACCAACATGGCAAAAATGATGGGATGTTCTTAAGACTCCCTATGCTGGATTGATAAAATAAACAGCAATATGTAGAGGAACTTGTGGCTCCTAGGAGCTGAGGGCAGCCTCTAGTGACAGAAGTGGATTCCTCTGCATCTCCCAACTAGTTGTGAGACTGGGAATATGTGACTAGCTTGCTGAGCCTCAATTTACTCATGAAATGCAGGAAGTATGCCAAAGTGCCCATTCAGCTCTAGCAATCAAGGGCACTGTAAACATTGCAGAAGCTTAGAGTTTCAAAAATGTAGAAGTGCGTATCTCTTTTCTATGCACAATTTAGTTAGTAAAAATGGCTTTAAAACTATTTAAGAAATGGGGAAACGATCCCTTATTTAATAAATGGTGCTGGGAGAACTGGCTAGCCATATGCAGAAAATTGAAACTGGACCCCTCCCTTACACCTTATACAAAAATTAACTCAAGATGGCTTAAAGACTTAATTGTAAAACCCAAAGCTGTAAAAACCTTAGAAGAAAATCTCAGCAATACCATTTAGGACATAGGCACGAGCAAAGATTTCATGACAAAAATGTCAAAAGCAATTGCAACAGAAGCAAGAATTGATAAATGGGATCTAATTAAACTAAAGAGCTTCTGCACAGTGAAAGAAACTAACATCAGAGTAAACAGACAGAATGGGAGAAAATTTTTGCAATCTATCTATCTGACAAAGGTCTAATATCCAGAATCCACAAGGAACTTAAACAAATTTACAAGAAAAAAACAACTCCATTAAAAAGTGAGCAAAGGATATGAACAGACACTTCTCTAAAGAAGACATTTATGCGGCCAACAAACATATAAAATAAAAAGCTTAACATGACTGATCATTAGATAAATGAAAATCAAAACCACAATGAGATACCATCTCACACCAGAAACAAGAGATGCTGGCAAGGCTGTGGAGAAACAGGAACTCTTATACACTGTTGGTGGGAGTGTAAATTAGTTCAACTATTGTGGAAGACAGTGTGATGATTCCTCAAAGACTTAGAACCAGAAATACCATTTGACCCAGCAATCCCGTTACTGGGAATATACCCAAAGGAATATAAATCACTCTATTATGAAGATACATGCACGAATAGGTTTGTTGCAGCATATTCCCAGTAGCAAAGACATGGAATCAACCCAAATGTCCATCAAAGATAGGCTATGTAAAGCAAATACGGTACGTGTACACCATGGAATACTTTGCAGTTATAAAAAGAAATGAGATCATGTTCTTTGCAGGGACATGCATGGAGCTAGAAGCCATTATCCTCAGCAAACTAACAAAGGAACAGAAAACCAAACGCAGCATGTTATCACTTATAAGTGGAAGCTGAACAACGAGAACACACGGACACAGGGAGGGGAAAAACACACATTGGAGTCTGTTGTGGGTAGAAGGGGAGGGAGAGCATCAGGATAGATAGCTAATGCATGCTGGGATTAATACCTAGGTGATAGGTTGATAGGTGTAGCAAACCACCATGACACACTTTTACCTATGTAACAAATCTGCACATCCTACATATGTATCCAAGAATTTAAAAATGAAACTTCCATGTTTACATTTCTCCAAATGTCACTAATGTTATTTACTTTATCACCAAGTATTTGATGCTATCTATGTGATTTATTTGATGGCTAATACTGCACTAGATAGACAAACTGAATATAGTATTGCTTAAAAACAAAAAGGCCAGATTGTCAGTCACATCAAAATATAAAACAAAGAACTATAAATAACTTGATCATGTTTATACAGAGTTAAAGGGGAAAAGCTGTTGCAAAATTTCTAGAAATGTGAGGCTTGTCTTGCACTAAGAATAAAAAATTGTCTTCTTGAAAGGTGTTATGAGATAAGCACACTCTTAAATGACTCTGAAATCATGAAGTGTTTAGTATTTATACCAGCTTATTCAAAATATATCTGTTCCAGAAACCCCAAAAATATTTTGACAAATCCGGGTTATATTGTCCTAAGTTTAAGTTTGTTTCTAAAACTTTTTATCCCAAGTTTAAATAATTTCTAAGGTTTTAGTTTGCATTAGTTGTATATCTGCATTTTTAAACCAGTTACATCTTTCTTTCATATATATATATATGTGTGTTTATGTATAAATATAATACAATTCAAATATTACAGTTATTTGAACCTTCAAAATCAAGTAAAAATATGTAGACATATTTATTAGCAATCAGAAGTATATCACTCTTTTCTTAATTATCATCATTTTCTTAATAATTTTATCAACATTCCATCAATGTTTTAGTAAACTGTTAATTTTAGAATAGTTTGATTTACAAAGATGTTACAAAAATAGTAGAGTCCTCATATAACCTGGGAACAGTTTGTTCTGTATTTAACATCTGACATCAGAAGAGTTCTAATAGACCAATATTGACACGTTGTTAACTAAATTCTATACTCTATTCAGATTTCCTTAGTTTTTAACCTAATGTCCTTATTAAGTCCTAGTATTTCATCCAGTATACACATTGCATTTCATTTTCATGCCTCCTTAGGCTTCTTTCGGCTGTGACAGTTTCTCAGATTTCGTTTGTTTTTGATATCTTAACTCTTTTAAGGAGTACTGATTAGATATTTTGTACAGTATTCCTCAGTTTACATTTGTGTGATGTTTTTCTCATGATTAGACTGTAGTTTTTGGTTTTCAGGAGGAAAACCACAGAGGTAAATTGCCATTCTTATCACATCATATGAAGGGTACATAATATCAACATGAGTTATTTCTGTTGATGTTGACCTTGATCTCCTATCAGCACTTGTCAAATTTCCTTTTTATGAAGTTATTCCCTCTGCCCTCCACCATACTGTACTTTCTGGAAAGAAGCCAGTATTCATAGTCCACACTTAAGGAGTGAGAATTTATATGCCATTTCCTGGAAGGCACAGTATCTACAAAAGTTTTATGAAATTCTTTTGTAGAGGAGACTTGTCTCTGCTCTCCCACATACCTACTTTTCCAATCACTTATTTATATTTCTGATATGATTTGTATCTGTGTCCCCACATAAATTTCATATCGAATTGTAATCCCCAGTGTTGGAAATGGGGCCTGGTGGGAGGTGATTGGATCATAGGAGCAGTTTCTCATGGCTTAACATCATCCCCCTTGGTGCTGTTGTGGCAATAATGAGTACTTGTGAGATCTGGTTGTTTAAAAGTGTGTGGCATCTCCCCCACCCACTTGCTGCTCTGACCATGTGACATGCGGGCTCCTGCTTCACTTTCTGCCATGATTGTAAGTTTCCTGAGGCCTACTCAGAAGCCAAGCAGATGCTGCCATGCTTTCTGTATAGCCGGCAGAATCGTGAGCCAACTAAACCTCTTTTCTTTATAAATTACTCAGTCTCTGGTATTTTTCTATAGCAGTGTGAGAACTGACTAATACAATTACTAACTATTAAAAGATACTTATTTTTATTTTGGGTTATAATTCATTACCATTTATCTATTTTGTTGCTTAAGTCATTCCATCTTTGGCCACTGGGAGCTCTTTCAGTTGGCTCTGGTGTCCCTTTGTTATAATCTCATCATTGTAGAGTTGTTTTTGTTTTTGTTTTTAGTACTTCCTTAATTTCTGGCACTAAAATATGCTTCTCAGCTGGCAGAGAAGGGAAATGTATGTGTGTATACTAATATATACACAGACATAAATATCTGTAAATATTTCTACATATATATATCTGTAGCTACATTAAAGTAAACAGGAGTTCATCCTGGTGTTTCCAACTCTAATCCCATAAAACAGGGATTATTCTAGCCCTCTCTCGTGTTTATCTTCAATCCTTCACTTCAGCAGTGATAAATCTGGTTCCCACTATCCACCAGTGATTTACGTAATTATTCAATGCCGGTGTGCAGGTATAGCAATTTTAGAATTGTTAAGCTATACCCATGTTTTCCAGAAGATATTATTTCACTGCAAATTTATTACTTTAAAAAATCCTTGCCCCTAGAAGTTTCTGAGAGTAGAATGCTAGGAATTGTTTAACAATCTTCTCTGGAAAGGGTGGAGCCCTGATTTGCAATGTTTTCTGATTTCTATGGTGTAATTATTTCTATCATGGCCAATTAAAAGCCACGACTGTGATGTTACTGGAGTGGGTAAGGAATGCAAACATTCCCGTGAGCCAGTACAAGCTGGCTCCATCACCACAAAATTGGATTGTACCGATTTGAAGACTACTAATGTAAACTATACTTATCTGAGTGCCATATGTCTTAAGTTCTAGTCCTGATTGGAAATAGTTTTCTGTGTAATCTTAGCCAAGTCTTTTAGTCAGAATGAATCTCTTTCTTTACCATGTGTAAAATAAAGGGAGAGAACGACCTGAATTCTAAAGTCTCTCCAGTTCTAATATTAAGTGATTTTCTTTAGAATCATTTGTCAACAGTTTAACACATGAAGAGAAGGTAAAGTTTAAACCACTGAATTATAATTCCCCATGTCACAAAATATTAGTAAAATAAATTTAAGGTAGTATAATGGTATTTATAAATAAAAAACCCATGGTTTTTAGATTGTTTTTGAGATAAGAAACTAAGGGGATCTGAATTCAGTCTACTGGGATGAGAATGGACTATTGTATACAAGGAATCAGGTTAAAGCCATAGTCTTTTCTTTTCTCACATTATCAAGTTCTGTGGGATATACTATATGTACTGTTATGGTTAAATTACATGTTTCCCCTGCGCCATATTTATATGTTGGAATCCTAATCCCCAGTACCTCCAAATGAATACCTATTTGTAAATGGGGTTATTTCCAAATAAGATGAGATAATAGAATAGGGTGGGCTCATAATGGAACATGACCAGTATCCTTATATAAAGATATTTGAACACAGACGTGTACACAGGTAGAACACCATATGAAGATAAAGACACAGATGGGCCGATGCTGCTTCTATAAGCCAAGAAGTGCCAAAGATTGCCAGCAAAACACCAAATGCTGGGATGGAGGTCTGGAGCAGATTATTCCTTCCTCCTGGCCCTGAGAAGGAATCAAACCTGACAACATCTTGATTTTAGGCTTTTTGCCTCCAAAATTGGAGACAATATATTTCTATTGTCAAATTCATTCAATTTGTATGACTTTATTGTGGCAGCCCTAGTAAACTGATACCGATATGAATGAACTCTCCGTATGTTCATTTTTTACAGATACATTTTTCACATTATATACTCCAGATCACAGTACCTCCTATTGGAAGAATAAAAATAGAAAAAGTCAGTATTGTCAAGATGCAATTTCTTCCTAAGTTGAATCAGTACAATATCAATCAAAATCCAAGCATATTATTTTATGACAACAGATTAATTTTAAAGTTTATATGGGGAAGCAAAAGACTTAGATAACAAAATATTGAAGAAGAGCAAAGTCAGACAATTAACACTAACCAACTTCAAGACTTACTATGAGCTACAATAAATAAGACTGTGGTATTAGAAAATAACAGACAAATCAAACACCCACCAAGAGACCACATATATAGTCAACTATTTTTTGACAAAGGTGAAAAAGCAATGTGTTGGAGAAAGAATAGTCTTTTCAACATATGTTGCTGGATATCCACATGCAAAAAAAAAGAGTACAGAAAGCAAGCAAGCAGGAAGAAACTATACACAGACTTAGTGCCTTTCACAAAAATTAACTCTAAATGAGCCATAGACCTAAATATACATTTTTAAATTATAAGACTCCTAAATAGTAACATAGGAGAAAATCTATTTGACATTGGATTTCACAACGACGTTTTAGATACAACACCAAAGGCACAATCCATGAAGAAAGAAATGGATAAATTGCACTTTATTCAAATTCAAAACTTTTGCTCTATAAAGGACACTGTCAGGAGAAGAAGAAGATAACTCACAGACTGAGAGATAATATTTTTAAAATACATATATGACAGGATACTCTTTTGCAAAATATGCAAATATCTTAAAGCTCAACCACGAGAAAATGAATAGCCCAATTAAAAAATGGCCAAAAGACTGAAAAACACCTCACCAAAGAAGATATGCAGATGACAAATAAATGCATTACAAAGTTCACGTCATATGTCATTGGGGGATGGCAAACTAAAACAACAATGAGACACCACTACACACCTATTAGAGTAGCAAAAATTCAAAACACTGACAACACCAAATGCTTGTGGGAATGCGAAACAACAGGAACTCTCATTCGTTATTGGTGGGAATGGAAGAACATTCATGTACCAAAATGATACAACCAAATTGGAAGACAGTTTCATAAAAAGAAAAAAAAATACTAAACATAACCTTACCTTACTATTCAGCAATCACACTCCTTGATATTTATCCAAAGTATTTTAAATATTTTACAGTAAAACCTCCACGTGGGTTTTTATAACACCTTCATTCATAATTGCCACAACTTGGAAGTTGCCAAGATGTCCTTCAGCAAGTGAATGGACACATAAACTGCGGTATAGTTTCCACTCCAAAAAGAAATTGGCTATCGGGCTTTGAAATATAGGAAGAATCTTAAATGCATATTATTTACTAAGTGGAAAAAGTTAAAGTGAGAAGGATACATGTCATTATACTTTAGTCAAAACTCATAAAATATATGACATCAAAAGTTAACCTTAACGTGGACTATGGACTCTGAGTGATAATGATATGTCAATGTAAGTTCATTGAATGTAACAAATGTGCTCCTGTGGTGTAGAATGTGGATAGTGAAGGATAATGTGTGTGTGTGTGTGTGTGTCGAGTGGAGGAGGCAGCATATGGGAACTTTCTGTACTTTCTATTCAATTTTGCCATGAACCTAAAACAACAACAAAAAAACTAATTAAAATAATGGATAGGACCCTGCCCTCCCTGAAGGAATTTAAAACCTGGTTGGAATATACTAGCCAAAGTAGAAATATTTACTTGAAGTTTTTTGCTAGATTTCTCCAACTGATGATACACAAGAATTGATTCATTTTTTTAAAAAAAGTCATTAATGAGAAAAGACAAAGATCAGTAAAGTCAGTGTTGAAATGGTGACTTAGATGGCATGAAAATTAAGAGGTTTTGGATGCATGAAGTATAGCAATGGGATTGGAGATACTGATCAATATGATTAATCAAATATTCTTAAGACTCAAAGTCCTGTCTACTTGTTTTCTAAAGTAATCACAAAGGATTAGAAATGTTGATAAACTCATATATACATCCATTTTAACGGACTCAAATTTAACTGGTGCTTATAAAGAAGCTATGAATTGTCATATTCTATGGTGGGAGTTGGAGATAAAAGGATGAGCAAGACAGAAAATTTGTACATGGTTTTTGTTTGTTTTTCATCACTCATATGCTGTGGAGGACAGTAGATGCAGATGCCTCACCTTTCCTCTTCTTTCACTTCCTGTAATACACTGGATTGTAATGTATTCATTCCATATAGGTCACAACCCAGCTCATAGCTTGGCTGCCACCTTTCAGTTGTCCCCAATAGTTCCAACTGTATGTGCCCTGAGCACAGACAGGGTCAGTAGGCAATACTTGTCCCTATGGACAGTGGCCCTATCTTTTAACTGGGGACTCTTTTAAGGAGCTGTCATTATTACATACCTTGTAGCCTGGTCTAGATCCCATATATATAATGTATTTGTTAATTTTCAAAGTAATTATTCACTTACTTTTTCACTGCTTTATCACAGTGATTTATTACAATCCTGCCAAATAGACAATACAGCAATTATAATTTCTATTTTACTTATGAAGAATCTGAGTAAGAGAGAAATTAAACGGATGAGCAAAGATCACTAAGGTATGATATGAAGCTCAACAGGAATCTTTGATTTTTTTGTTCAATAGTCATTATATTCAGTTCACCATTTCTGAGATGTAGTTATGCAGCCTACATTTCACCTTTGGCCCTTTCCGAAAATGTGTGCTTCCTATGGGGATCATCTTTGAAATTAAGTTAATGATTCAATAAGTTAATGATTGAATAATGGTTAAGGACTCTTTAACATCCAAGTAATTCTTTTTAAATCACCAACGATCACCTCAAAATCAAGCAAAAAATTTGATGGGGTCAAGGGATGATGGGGTGAGACTTACTTTTGCAGTGTTATTTGATGCTGTCCAGTATATTCTGATTTTTTATTTCTGCTTTGCAATGTAAAATTAAATATATTTCCACATAAAGTTTGCTATCTCTGATTTCCGTAATGTCTTCACATTATTATAAATTTAAAATTTTATTCCCAACCTCCAACTTTAAGAAATGGTTTAGACTCTTATACGGTTTGCAATGCATTATTATGAAATTCTCTTCCAGCTTAATGTTTCTACAGTTTTTATCTTTATAATTTACTTTAAATCATCCTGGGTTTTCATAAATAAAAGTCGTTCCTTTTAGTACATCTACGATATCATCTTTCTTTCTGATCCATATACTCGTTGTGAATTCTGTTTTCCATCTAAATTGGTTCATGTTTACTTATACAGAAATACAGAACTAAATGTATGTGTGAATGGCAGGGGTGGATTCTTGGAGGTGGACATGCATTTGAAATTTTCTTTAAGTTCCAATACGGACTTGTGATATGGAGTAATTTTACCTCTAAAACTTAAGTTTAAGAGAATGAGATTACCGCTTATAATTTTTCGTGGAAATTCTTTTAGATTACTTTGTGGATCTCTGCCTTGGGCTATCTGCTTCAAACTCCAGTTGTATTGTCCAGGTTCTGTTTCTGCACTTTGGAGTATAAAAGTGTCCACCAGTAAACATTACAAGAATGAAATTTATGTTAACTGGTAGGCTGTTACAATGACACTAAGCTGGATCATCCAGCAAAATTATTTGGTAATAAGGAGCTCATGCATATCTTTTCCTGGAATTGGAAACTAAGCTTGTGCAATCATTTTTTGATACTTATAAAATAGCTTTAAACTGGGATTTTAAGAATGTTTCACAAATACTAATCCCTGTAACACCTCAACAGAGAATAATTATTTTAAGTGTTACTTTCTGAAAAGGACTAAGATATCATCCATTGGTGCCTCAAATTTCCAGAACTTGAAGCCAGCATAAAAAATACATTTTCTCTGCTTGTCATTCTCTAGTAACTCATTCTAATTAATGGGATGTAGTATTCTCTGTAAATGCCAGCCATCAGTCTGTGATTCTAAATCAAAAACAAACACTGAGAAATTCAATATTTCCCAAAAGAAAAGCTGATAATATATAAGAGATAAGCAATGAAATGTCTTCTCAAAGATTCAAGGGTTTGCTGCTACAGACTGTTTTGAGAAATGTTTATTCTGTAGAATGTTTAACAAATCATTTGACAAAAAAGTACCTTCAAAATTTATGATGTTGTTTACACTGATTATTTTATTTAATCATGTGGTTACCATAACATAGCAGTGAGCTATTCACATCACCACTTCACAGGGAGAAAGTCATGATGTAAAAACATGAAATATATTTCTCAAGGTCTCAGTTAGTAAGTTGTGGAACTGAGGCTTAAATCCAGGTCAGCTGAGCAAAAGATTTGGGTTCTTTTATTCTAGCATTCTGCTTTTCTATGAGAATATCCATCATTTATTGATTTCTTTAAAAATGTTCAGGCACTCTGTATTTTTATGTTCTCTACATTCTCAAATTTAATAGCTTAAGGTGAATAAGCAAAAGGAATCACAACTCAAGCTCCATTCTCAGAACCATTTCAGAATACACAATTTTAAGCATATAGTCGAACAGTAAGTGATACATCACATATCTAGACATTCTCTTACAACATTATGTAATAGAGGAAAGCAAATAACTAGTAAGAGCCAAAATACCCCCAAGTAATTAAAACTGGTGTCATCAGACTCATGTACTAAAAGTGTATTAATTATAAATTTTGAAGAAATTTCCATCATATAGAAAGACATTTGTACTCTCTTGACATGTGATTCTGTCATTCTTCATGATTCTGCTTTTTTTAAACTTTTATTTTAAGTCCAGAGGAGTACATGTGCAGGATGCACACGTTTGTTACAAATGTAAATGTGTGTTATGGGGGTTTGTTGCACAGATTATTTCATCACCCAGGTATTAAGCCTAACATCCATTATTTTTCCTGATTCTCTCCCTCCTTCCACCCTTGGCCTTCCAGCAGGCCCCAGTATATGTTGTTCCCCTCTATGTGTCAATGTGTTCTCATCATTTAGCTCCCACTTAGAAGTGAGAACATGTGGTATTTGGTTTTCGGTTCCTGCTTTAGTTTGCTAAGGATAATGGTCTCCAGCTGCATCCATGTCCCCGCAAAGGACATGATCTCATTCCTTTTTATGGCTGCATAGTATTCTATAGTGTATGTATATAGACCACATTTTCTTCATCCAGTCTATCATAGATGGGCATTTATGTTGATGCCATTTCTTTGCTATTGTGAATAGTGCCACAGTGAACATACACATGCATGTGTCTTTATAATAAGATGATTTATATTCCTTTGGGTATATATCCAGTAGTGGTATTGCTGGATCAAATGTTATTTCTGTCTCTAGGTCTCTGAGAAATCACCACACTGTCTTCCATAATCATTGAACTAATTTACACTCCTACCAACGGTGTATAAGGGTTGGTTTTCTCCCCAACCTTGCCAGCATGTATTATTTTTTGACTTTTAATAATAGCTGTTTCTACTTGTGTGAGATGGTATCTCATTGTGGTTTTGATTTGTATTTTTCTTTTTTTTTTTTTTTTTGAGACAGAGTCTCACTCTGTCACCCAGGCTGGAGTGCAGTGGCATGATTTCAGCTCACTGCAGCCTCCACCTCCTGGGTTCAAGCAATTCCCCTGTCTCAGCCTCCTGAGTAGCTGGAATTACAGGCGCCTGCCACCATGCCTGGCTAATTTTTGAATTTTTAGTAGAGACTGGGTTTCACCATGTTGGTCAGGCTGGTCTTGATCTCCTGACCTCATGATCCACCCACCTTGGCCTCCCAAAGTGCTGGGATTACAGGCATGAGCCACCACGCCTGGCTGATTTGTATTTTCCTAATCATCAGTGGTGTTGAGCTTTTTTTCCATATGATTATTGGGCACATGTATGTCTTCTTTTGAGACGTGTCTTTGCTCACTTTTTAATGGGATTGTTTGTTTTTTTCCTTGTAAATTTGTTTAAGTTCCTTATAAATTCTGGATATTAGACCTTTGTCAAATGAATAGATTGCAAAAATTTTCTCCTGTTCTGTAGACTGTTTACTCTGTTGATAGTTTCTTTTACTGTGCAGAATCTCTTTAATTAAATCCCATTTGTCGATTTTTGCTTTCATTGCAATTGCTTTTGGCATCTTCATCATGAAATCTTTGCCCATGCCTATGTCCTAAATGGTATTGCCCAGGTTTTCTTCTAGGATTTTTATAGTTTTGGGTTTTATATTTAAGTCGTCAATCCATCTTGACTGATTTTTGTATGTAGTGTAAGAAAGAGGTCCAGTATCAATTTTCTGCATATGGCTAGTCAATTCTCCCAGCACCACTTATTAAATAGGGAATCCTTTCCTCATTACTTGTTTTTGTCACGTTTGTTGAAGATCAGATGGTTGTAGGTGTACAGTCTTATTCCTCGGTTCTCTGTTTTGTTCCATTCATCTATGTGCTTGTTCTTGTACCAATATCATGCTGTTTGGTTACTGTAGCTCTGTAGTATACTTTGAAGTTGGGTAGCATAATGCCTCCAGCATTGTTCTTTTTGCTTAGGATTGCCTTGCCTATTTGGACTCCTTTTTGGTTCCATATGAATTTTAAAATAGTTTTTTCTATTTCTGTCAAGAATGTAAGTGGTAGTTTGATGGGAATAGCATTGCATCTATAAATTGCTTTGGGCAGTATGCTCATTTTAATGATGTTGATTATTCCTATTCATCAGCATGATATATTCTTTCATTTGCTTGTGTCAGCTCTGATTTCTTTGAGCAGTGGTTTGTAGTTCTCCTTGTAGAGATCCTTCACTTCTCTTGTTAGCTGTATCCCTAGGTATTTTATTCTTTTTGTGGCTGTTGTGAATGGGAGTTCATTTTTGAGGTGTATAGGAATGCTAGTGATTATTGCACATTGATTTTGTATCCTGAGACTTTGCTGAAGTTGCTTATCAGCTTAAGAAGTTTTTGGGCTGAGACTATGGGGTTTTCTAGACATAGAATTGTGTTATCTACAAACAAAGATAGGTTGACTTCCTCTCTTCCTATTTGAATGCTCTATTTCTTTCTCTTGAATATTCCAGCCAGAACTTCCAATACTGTGTTGAATAGGAGTGGCGAGAGAGGACATCCTTATCTTGTGCCAGTTTTCAAGAGGAATACTTCCAGCTTTTGCCCGTTCAGTATGATGATGGCTGTGAGTTTGTCATATATGGGTCTTATTGTTTTGATGTTTGTTCCTTCAATATCTAGTTTATTGAGAGTTATTAATATGAAGGTGTGTTGAATGTCATTTTTATCTTTAGTTCCATTTATGTGATCAATCATGTTTACTGATTTGTTGAACCAACCTTACATCCTGGGGATGAAGCCTACTTGGTCATGGTGGATAAGCTTTTTTTTTTTTTTTTTTTTTTTTTTTTGAGACGGAATCTCACTCTGTCGCCCAGGCTGCAGTGCAGTGGTGCTATCTCGGCTCACTGCAAGCTCCACCTCCCGAGTTCACGCCATTCTCCTGCCTCAGCCTCCCGAGTAGCTGGGACTACAGGCGCCCACCACCACGCCCAGCAGATTTTTTGTATTTTTAGTGGAGATGGGGTTTCACCATGTTAGCCAGGAATGTCTCGATCTCCTGACCTTGTGATCCGCCTGCCTTGGCCTCCCAAAGTGCTGGGATTACAGGCGTGAGCCACCGTGCCTGGCCTGGATAAGCTTTTTGATATGCTGCTGGATTCAGTTTGCCAGTGTTTTGTTGAGGATTTTTGCATCTATGTTCATCAGGGATATTGGACTGAAATTTTCTTTTTTTGTTGTTGTATCTCTGCCAGGTTTTGGTATCAAGAGGATGCTGGCCTCATAGAATGAGGAGGAGTCCCTCCTTTTCAATTTTTTGGAATAGGTTCAGTAGGAATGGTATAAGCTCTTCTTTGTAGATCTGATAAAATTCAGTGTGAATCCATCTGGTCTTGGGCTTTTTTGGTTGCTAGGCTATTTATTAATGCCTCAGTATCAGAATTTTTTATTCATCTGTTTAGGGATTCAATTACTTCCTTGTCCAGTCTTGGGAGGGTATATGTGTCCAGGAATTTATCAATTTCTTCTAGATTTTCTAGTTTATGTGCATAATGGTGTTTGTAATATTCTCTGATGGTTACTTTTATTTCTGTAGGGTCAGTGGTAATACCTCCCTTATCATTTCTGACTGTGTTTATTTAAATCTTCTCTATTTTCTCCTTTATTAGTCTAGTGAACAGTCTATTTATTTTATTTTATTTTTTTCAGAAAACCAGCTCCTGGATTTGTTGATCTTTTGAAGGTTTTTATTTTTTGTCTCTATCACCTTTAGTTCAGCTCTGATCTTGGATATTTCTTATCTTCTGCTTGCTTTCAGGTTTGTTTGCTCTTGTTTCTCTAGTTCTTTCAGTTGTGATGTTAGGATGTTGATTTGAGATCTTTCTAGCTTTTTGATGTGGGCATTTAGTGCTGTACATTTCCCTCTTAGCACTGTTTTAGCTGCAGCTCAGAGATTCTGGTACAATGTTTCTTTGTTCTCATTAGTTCCACAGAACTTTTTTATTTCTGCCTTAATTTCATTATTTACCCAAAAGTCATTCAAAAGCAGATTTTTGAATTTCCATGCAGTTGTGTGGTTTTGAGTGAATTTATTAATCTTGGGTTTTTTTTTTTTTTTTTTTGGAGACAGGGTCTCCCTCTTTTGTCCAGTCTGGGGTGCAGTGGTGGGTGCAATCTCAGCTCACTGCAACCTCCACCTCCTAGGTTCACTGATTCTCCTGCCTCAGCCTCCTGAATAACTGGGATTACAGGCATGTACCACCACAGCCTGGCTAATTTTTGTATTTTTAGTAGAAATGGGGTTTCACCATATTGGTCATGCTGGTTTCGAACTCCTGACCTCAGGTGATCCTCCCACTTCGGCCTCCCAAAATGCTGGGATTACAGGCATGAACCACCAAGCCCAGCCTAATCTTGAGTTCTAATTTGATTGTGCCATGGTCTGAGAGACTGTTTTTATTATTTTAGTTCTTTTGCATTTCCTGAGAAGTGTTTTACTTCTGATTATCTGATCAATTTTAGAGTAAGTGCTTTGTGACAATGAGAAGAATATATATTCTATTGTTTTGGGTTGGAGAGTTCTGTAAATATCTGTAAAGTCCATTTGATCCAGAACTGTGTCCAGGTCCTGAATATCTTTTTTAATTTTTTTCTCAATGATCT